>NC_060268.1:143551028-143851028 GCF_021613505.1 Equus quagga
GGTGCCTGGGATCCAAACCTATGAACTCCGGCCGCTGAAGTAGAGCGTGCCAAACTTAACCACTACACCACAGGGCCAGCCCCATGGGTACTACTTGTCCTAACTAGATTAATCTTATTTCTTCAGAGTCTCCCTTTTTTCAGAGTGGCCCGTTTCTATATCAATTCCCTCCATAATTAACACACTCCCTGACTCTGATGTGTCCATCTTCCCAATCTCTCTCCCACTCCCATCTTTTTGCCTCTACTGTTGCTTGCAAAACACCACCAGATCCTCATTCTATTTCTCCTGGTTGTTCATAGTAATAGGCTCAGAACCAGACTACTAACTACAATCCATCCCACCAGTGCCACCAGATGAGTATTTACAAAACAGGGCTACTGTCAGGTGAGTCCTCTGCTCAGTGGCTCCCCAACACCTCCAAGAAAGAGCTGCTTCAACATTGGGACCCAACTTTACATTAGGCAACAGCCAAATAGATCTCTATGCTGTTTTCTTTCAAGGCTTATCTCAAAAGTACTTTGTTTTGGTTGTTGTTGCTGCTGTTTAACTTTATTTTATTATAGAAAATGTTTTAAGAGCACATACCAAATATTCAAACAGTACAAAAGGGTATGAGGCAAAAAAGTATGTCTCCTTCTTTCACTGTTGACTCCCCATCTCAAACCCTTTTCCAAAGGCAATGATGCCACTGGTTTCAGAGCTATTCACTGCACCTATAAGCATATCTCTGAGTATACATATCCCCCTTTTAACATAAGTTGTAGCACACAATACTATTCTGCACTTGGCTTTTGTCACCTAATAATATCTTAGAGATTGTTCTATATCAGTACATCCTTTTTATCAGCTGCATAATATTCCATTATAAAATACATCATAATTTATTTAACCAGTACTCTACTAATGAACAATTTGATTAGTCCAGGCTTTTACTACTAAAAATGATCCTAGATTATATATTCTAGCTCTCACCAGAGGCAGATTTAAAATGATGCTAATGAAGCTCAAACTTCAGTGTCCCTCATTTGCATGAGTCCTTTGGTATATTTTTCCCACAAAGGGAGAACCAAAAAATTATATATGCTTCAAGAGCCACAGAACCTGGATCAGCACCTGGATGTACTATAAATTGTCTATGACAGCAGAGTCAAAGTGCATGCATAGTTCACATTTTGAATAATGTTGCTGAATCCCAAAATCAACGCTGTAATCCATGCTGATGAGAACTCTCTCCACCTCCTTATAATTCCTCTGGCTTTCTGTTGACACTTCTAATGCAACAAATCCCGTTCTATCTTGCTTTCCTTGTTCAGGTACTTGTCTAATTTCTTCCTGGGGCTACAAGCACCTGAAGTCAGCACAAAAGCCTTCTGTCTCTACCTTGCCCAGCACCCAGCATAACGCCTTCAGACAGCAAACACTATTGAAATAGTTGTTCAATCTGCTTGAAGTCCTTTTTGGATGTGATGGATATCACAGTCAGTCAATAAAATACTTATTGAACAAATAATAGAGCACTTCTGCATCACCTTAAATACAATTTGATTTTAGATTCCATCCATGTGATATTGGCTCTGCCAACTTGGCAGATTTAATGACTGTGCTCTCCTGTCCATCAATAAGTCATGTAAAAAGAGCATACAGTGGTCAGTGGCCTAAGACCAAAGACCTAAAAAATATTACCTAATATGTTCTCTGCCCTCTGTAATATTAATATGAAGCAACTGATATGGCAGTCTAAATACAACCTTGCAAACAAATCTAACTTGCAAATATGTAAAAGAATCAAAAGCTTATTGAAGCTGAAACACAAGCTGGCTACCGCTTTATTCATTTAATAAGGAGTCTTCTACTTGCCATAGAAGCAAGTTTCATTTGTTAGACATAGTTGGTTCTTTACAAAACAGCACTAGGTACTAGAAAAGTCTTCAATTTCCTTGCAGTGTTTGCCAATCAGTTCAGAAGAACTCAGATTAAAGTGAGCAGAACATGTAGGCATTAAATTAGATGAGATACATAATTTCTCATTTTAAACAATAGGAAGTTTAGCAATGTTAGAATCAGTGCCGAAGGCATTATTTTTCCTTGATCTAATAAAGACTATAACTGAGGATCCTACAACTCCACATAATGATTATCATCATTAATCTTAGCCTCTTTGACTGTCAATAGTACCTACTTAATACCAATTCAGTTAGTCCCTCCATGCTTCCTAAAATGTCTATTTTTCCTCTTTCATTAACCCAAGTAGTTCTTAATATGCATCGTAATCACCTGGGAAGTTTATTTAAAACATGGTTTCCTAATCTCATCCCTATAGTGTCTGATTCAATAATTTCTCTAGATCTTGCTACTCAAAGAATGGTCCCTGCAACACAAACTTGACATCACCTGGGAGCTTTTTAGTTCAGAATCTCAGGCCCCACCCCAGCCCTACAAATTAGAATCTGCACTTTAACCAAGAGCTCTAGGAGATTCATACGCACACTGAAGTTGGAGAAGCGCTGAGCTATACTCCTCTTCCTTCCAGTCTCTTTTCAGTTTGTCTCCTTGACTCGATCCCCTCTTGTCTACTCAAAGACATTATTCCTCAAATCACCTCCTAATTTGCTTCTATAGCCACTGCGTGAGGTACTTGAAATAGAACAGTGAATGAGTCAAACAAATTTCTTATCACCACAGAGTTTATATTATCTTCAGGAGGAGAGACATTAAATAAAACCAACAAGTGAGATAAAATGAGTAGTGACTTGGATAAGTTAAGAAAGAAATAAACACAGTAGAATGAGAATGAGATAGGTACTATTGTCATCTTTACTTTATAGATGAGGAAAATGAGGTTGGAGCTTACACAATTAAGTGAAGGTCTTGTAGCTAGCAAAAGGCAGGGCTGAAATTTAAACCCAAGTGTCTCTAACACCAGAGCCTAATGTCTTAAGCACTCTGGGAACACGCCTTTATTGAAAGCCCAGATGGGATTCATTCACACTCTGTTTTTCATCACCTATGTAAACTTTGCTCTTATTTTCCCAGGATTTCTGATCCCTCCACTCCCACTTCTAGACTTTCTTGCCTTGATAAAACATTTCTCAAGCTCTGATCCTGGTACCAACTCTAATGTATGTGCTCACCCTCTGGCTTCCCATGCCAGAGTGGACAGAAAAATAATCCAACCTTTTAACCCAGCCGTAGACGGTCCAACGCCCCCTCCCCTGCATAAGGAAACTGGTGAATTTGTCCACAATTTAAGAACTTCAAACAACAAACTACCAAAAAGAGAAATCAAGAAAATAATCCCACTTACAATCGCAGCAAAAAGAATAAAATACCGAGGAATAAATTTAACCAAGGAGGTAAAGAACCTGTATTCTGAAAACTATAAGACATTATTTGAAAGAAATCTAAGGAGACACAAAGAAATGGAAAGATATTCTGTGCTCGTGGATTGGAAGAATCAACATAGTTAAAATGTCCACATTAGCTAAAGCAATCTACAGATTCAATGCAATCCCTATCAAATTCCCAGTGACCTTTTTTTCATGGAAACAGAACAAAGAATCCTAAAATTTAAATGGACCAACAAAAGACCCTGAATAGCCAAAGAAATCCTGAGAAAAAAGAACAAAACTGTTTTGCATAGTGGTTGCACCAATTTACCTTTCCACCAGCAGTGTATAGGAAGTATACTCCCTGACTTCAAAGTATACTCCCTGACTTCACTCCCTGACTTCAAAGTATACTCAAACCTATAGCAATCAAAACAGCATGGTATTGGCAGAAAAATAGGCAAGCAGATCAATGGAACAGAATTAAGAGCCCAGAAATAAACCCACACCTATAAGGACAGATAATTTTCAACAAAGGAGCCAAGAACATACAAAAGAGAAAGGAAGGCCTCTTCAATAAATGGTGTTGGGAAAACTGGACAGCCACATGCGAAAGAACGAAGTAGACCATTATCTTAATCATACACAAAAATTAACTCAAAATGGATTAAAGACTTGCATGTAAGAGCTGAAACCATAAAACTCCTAGAAGAAAACATAGGCAGGATGCTCTTTGACATTGGTCTCAGCAGTATCTTTTTGAATATGTATCCTCAGGCAAGGGAAACAAAAGAAAAAATAAATAAATGAGACTACATCAAACTAAAAAGCTTCTGCATGACAAAGGAAGCCATCAACAAAACAAAAAGACAACCTACTGATTGAGAGAAGATATTTGCAAATCATACAGCCAATAAGGGCTTCCAAAAAATATAAAGAACTCATACAACTCAACAGCAAAAAAATGAACAACCTAATTAAAAAATGGGTGAAGGATCTGAACAGAAACTTTTCCAAAGAAGATATACAGATGTCTAATAGGCACATGAAAAGATGTTAAATATCACTAATTATAAGGGAAATGCAAATCAAAACCACAATGAGATACTACCTCACACTCATCAGAACGGCCATTATTAAAAAGATAAGAAATAGCAAATGTTAGAGAGGATGTGGAGAAAACGAAACTTCCTATACACTGCTGGTGGAAAGGTAAATTGGTGCAACCACTATGCAAAACAGTTTAGGGATTCCTCAAAAAATTAAGGATAGAACTAGCATATGATCCAGCTATTCTACTTCCAGGTATTTATCCAAAGAACGTGAAAACACTAATTCAAAAAGATATATGCACCCCTATGTTCATTGCAGCATTATTTACAATACCAAGATGTAGAAACAACCTAAGTGACCATTGACAGATGAATGGATAAGAAGATGTGGTATATATACACAATGGAATACTACTCAACCATAAAAAAATGAAATCTTAGCATTTGTGGCAACATGGATGGACCTTGAAGGTATTATGATAAGTAAAATGAGTCAGATGGAAAAAACACATAGCGTATGATTTCACTCATATGCAGAAGATATAAACAAACAAACAAACAAACACGTAGATACAGAGAACAGATTGGTGGTTACCAGAGGGGAAGGAGGTTGGGGTAGGGAAAAAGGGGGAAAAAGGGCACATTTGTATGGTGACGAATGGAAACTAGACTTTTGGTTGTGGACATAATGTAATGTATATGGAAGTCTAATTACAAGGACGTACTCCTGAAATCTATATAGTGTTGTAAACCAATGTTATCTCCATAAAAAATAAAAATTTAAAAAAGAATTCCATCATCTTATCTCTAAACAGAAGAAGACCTTGTTTCTCTGTATCTACAAATCACCAATAGTGTCTCCTTGAATCTTTTCCCAAAAGTAAAATACATAGTAAATAAAAATACAAACCTAGGTGGGGCTGGCCCGGTGGCGTAGTGGCTAAGTTAGCACACTCCACTTCTGTGGTCTGGGGTTCACAGGCCCGGATCCTGGGAAAGGATCTAGCACTGCTCATCAAGCCATGCTGTGGTGGCACCTCACATCAAAAAGAGGAAGATTGGCAGACATGTTAGCTCAGCAACAAGCTTCCTCAAGCAAAAAGAGGAAGACTGGCAACAGATGTTAGGTCAGGGCCAATCTTCCACATACACACACACACACACAAACCACAAAGCTAGGGTATAGAAAAGCTCTCATCTCTTCTCTCAAATCCAGATAATGGCAACCGTTCTCTATCCCAGGCCCTAGGTTACAAACATACTCAGCTGATACCAGTCAACTTTAGGCAAATACCTTCCCAAATACCAGTGTTTAATTTTCACATGACTATGCTAAAACATCCTCATCCAGCTTTGATTCTCTGAAATGTTGATACCATTTATGATACAATAGAAATATTCAAGTACTAGAATACTTGAGCAAATAAGTCTGAAATATTGTACATATTTGTTCCAAGAAACTATTTTACAACTCTGCCTGTATTTAAATGTGATAACTGTGAATATATTATATTTTGTGCAAATACTACCAGAAAATTTGATGCTTATTGAATCAGGTAATGAGAAAATATTTTGGTTTCAGCAATGGTATTAAGCTTTAAAAATACGCCTTGAAAAAAAAGTGCCTTGACCCTACTAGTGTAAAACAAAGAGAAAGAAAAGCATTGTAGTGGACACTGTGTGGTTGCCCTTCAACGTTCTTTCCACCTTTTCCCCTTTGTGGGCCAGCCTGTGTGGTTTTCACATTTGATGCTGATTAATCTTAATCGTGAAGTTCAATTACCTTTTGCCAATAAATGGCTTAGAAAACCAGATTTAAATCAAACAGAGCATGGCATTCCACTGCAGACAGAGGTTAATTGAAGAGTGGGCTAATGAAGATCTTTGTCTTCCTCTGGATTTTCCTGTGTGAGGATGTAAGGCCTGAACCAACCTAAGCACGAGGCCGACACATGAACACAAGAGTGTTGGCTGGAAATGGAGCTAGACACTCTAGAACAAATCTAAAGCCTGTGCTACCTGAGGACATCCAGCTGCCATATTCTATCAAGTCTAATATGCCATCCATTGGAAGACACTCCATTATTTCATGGACCACTAGGAAAAGAAAAACACAGTTCCTGTGACACAATGCTTTCTTATCACTTAATTTTTTTTTAGATTTTCTTATTGAAATAGCTCTTTAAGACTTATCTGGGTATAAATTTTATTATATCTGCTTTTTATACATAATAAGGAATGCATAGTAAACAAAATTAACGTCTCAAAACTTCACACTCATCCTGGCTCTCCTTAGGTCTAAGTTTTCCCCTATACTATGCTTCTCTGTGCCATCAAGACCACTGACAATGCAGTTTTTAAAAGAATGGGCCACTATTATATTCAGAACTTCTTTCCAACCCAGTGACACCCATTCTTCAAATATTGATATGCGTGTGAGGCAATGACAATGTCACACCTACTGCCTGGCCAATGGGTATTGCAAGACACATTTTGAGATATTGAAATATGGAAAATGTGTATCTTAGAATCACTGAAATACATTATACGTGCCAATAAACGTCCTTATTGCTCCAGTGGACCCAAACCATTGACGTGAAAACATGTTCTCTGAGAGGCCACCCCACTGCCTGCTAGCACTGACTGCCAGCGGTATCTTTAAAATCAGGTCAAACAGCTGGGGAGGTGGGGCCAAGAAGAGGGTCTGAGTTGAAGGATTCTCTAAGGCAACAGCGATTTATTGCTTGAATAATGAATCATTGGTGAAACTTTACACAGTATTAGAAAGCAATTCTTAAAGGGCATGGAAACTGGCTGGCAGTAGGAATTAGAGCCACATTATAATTCATTGCCCAACACACCCAACCTGACTGAGTGGCATTTGACATTATTTGTTGTAATAGAAAGGAGAATTTAGTATCACTGACTTAGAAGAAGATAATGTTCTAAGTAAGCGCAGGCGGTGATGGTCTGTGCTCAGCGTCATTAGAAAGGGGGTTTTCACAGAGTATGAAGCGTGGCAGTTGAACAGATCCTCGGAGCTATCTTTATAAATTAGAATACAATTTAAGAGTAAATATATTCAAGTTAATAATTTTTTGTAATAAAAAGAGAGTCTCATCTTGAAACTAAACACTCTCTCAAATTAGTCGTGTGCAGTTATTGCGTTCTCAGCTTGAGTCTCCCTATATTCCACATCAGTCTTCCATTAAAATAAAACGCTTTAGGGGCCAGCTCTGTGGCACAGGGGTTGAGTTCACATGCTCCCCTTCGATGGCCCGGGGTTTGCCAGTTTGGATCCTGGGTACAGACCTATGTACCGCTAATTGAGCCATCCTGTGGCATGTGTCCACATACAAAATAGAGGAAGATGGGGACAGATGTTAGCTCAGGGCCAATCTTCCTCAGCAAAAAGAGGAGGATTGGTGGCGGATGTTACCTCAGGACTAATCTTCCTTAAAAAAAAAAATCCTCAAATATATTTTGATCTCCAGAGAAGAAAGAGAATAGTAACAACAATAATGAAAATAAAACAATAGCTATCATGTATTGAGTTCTTTGTATCTGACGGGCACTATATTATGCACTTCATACACAGTGTCCCACTTAATTTTCATGTCTAAAGTGGACATTTTTAAGATCACCATTTTACAGAGGAGAAAACTGAGGCTTGGAAATGCCAGGGAACTTGACTGAGGTCTCCAGCTGGGAAATGCCACAGCCATGAGTCAAACCTCTCTTTCCATCCCGTAAGCCTATAGTTGTTCCATTATACCACATTTCCTCACTAATTCCTAATGTGATAGAATAAAACCAGGGGTGCCCTCTGAGCCTTTCCATGCAGATCAGAAGGGTGCTTTATTCAACTCTCATAAGTATATTGGACTAACCTACATTGATTTAAATATATAGCTTACTCAAATTTTGGAATTCCTCCTGCAAACTGGGATAAGTGATACATGGTTGGAAGATTAATAATTTGCACAATGAGTGAAAGATTGGCAACATTTAAATATTTTCTTGAAAGTGATACTGACTTTTTTGGTTCCATTTTCAATAATAGAAGATATCCGGTTGTACATAAGTATGGATAAAGAGAACGAGACAAAGAAAAAGAAAGTGATAATGGTGATTACAGACATATGGATATACCCTTATAATTAGACTTCTGAAGACATTAACATATTTCTCAATAGCAATTTTCAGGGCAGACTATGTCCATAAAGTTAGGCAATCTTGGGTTCAAAGTTCTTGCTTACGGCTGTGTGACTTTGCACAAGTTACTTAATTTCTTAAGTTTGATTGCTCCATCTATAAAATAGGAAATAACAATGCCTTCCTTTCAGGATTGTTTTGAAGTTAAGAATGGTATATGTGATGTGCCTTACACAGTGTCTGACACATGCTTTTATTCATTCATATGTTTACCTACTTGATATTCATTGAGCATCTACTATATTCCACGCACATTTCTAAGTATTAAGAATACAGTGGTAAACAATCAAACAAAATAAGACACATACTCTGCCCTCAAAAAGTTTATATATTATAATTATATTATAATTATATTTTGTGAGGAAAACTACATTAATCAAAGAATCATACAAATATGCATAAAATTACAACTATGAAAAGTGCACCTGAACGCAGCAGCTAACTAAAAGAGCTCCCAACAGCCAAAGCTGGAACAATTTGAGAAATAAAAGGAAGTTGTATTGGATTATAATGCAATGTATAAGATAAATATCCATGAATCCTCACTGACTTAAATAAATGATTAAATAAATAATATAATAGGGGAGAAGAGACAAATCTCCCATGCGGAAGAATTCCAAATAAATTGTGTAGATATCACACCCTAAAGGAGGGGAACGTAACTCCACTCCTTCAGTGTGGGCTGTGCCTAGCGATTTCCTTTCAGAGGGCAGCGTGGAAAGGGGAAAATAAAGAGTAAATTTACACAGGAGAGACCTGATAAACAATACTTCAGCAGGGGATCAAGCTTAACATCCACAGTCATAAATCACATTGATGGTATATACCCTTGATATGATGTGATTAAAACAGCACCTTAACCCTATGATCTTCCTAAAAATCCACAATCCCAGTCTAATCATGAGGAAAACATCAAATAAATCCAAATTAAGAGGCATTCTACAAAATACTTGATCAATACTTCTCAAGATTGTCAAGGTCATCAAAAACAAGGAAAGTCTGAGAAACTGTCACAGCCAAAAAGAACTTAAGGAGACATGATGATTAAATGTAGTATGGTTATCCTGGATGAGATCCTGTGACAGAGAGAGAATGTTAGGTAAAATTTAAAGAAATCTGAATGAAGTATGGATTTTAGTTAGAAATAATATATCAATATTGGCTCATCAATTGTAACAAATGTACCATACTAATATATTAATAATAAGAGAAACTGGGTGCTAGGTAAATGGGAACTCTCTGTACTGTCTTTACAGCTTTTCTGCAAGCTTAAGACTGTTCAAAAAATAAAGTTTATTTTAAATAAACATTCGTAAAACATCTACAATGCATTTGTTCTAAGCTTGAATAAACACTCTTTCATAAGCTTAAAAAAAAAAGTGCTCCTAAAGACAGGCATATGGAACTAATAGAATAGGCCATTGCTGGATTTGATTCTCACTTCTGTAGTTGTATGTATAAAAGGTTTTCCTGAGGCAGTACTGGAAGAGCTAAGTTTGGACATATTAAACAGTAGCCAATGTTTTTATTCTGATAAGCTTTGTTGTTTAAAAAAACAAACAAACAGGGGCTGTCCCATGGCGGAGTGGTTAATGTTCCATGTGGGTTCAGATCCCGGGTGTTGACAGATATCACTCATGAAGCCATGCTGTCGCAGGGACCCACATATAAAGTAGAGGAAGATTGGCGCAGATGGTAGGTCAGGGCTAATCTTCCGCAAGCAAAAAAGATGAGGAAGATTGGCAACAGATGTTAGCTCGGGGCTAATCTTCCTCAGGAATAAACAAAAAACCAAAACAAACAAACAAACAAACAAAATCTCCCTCTTTAGCCAGAAATCTACACTGCTAGAATCACTCACTGAGTTAGGCTACCAACGGCCATTGCCTCGGAGAAGGAATAAGATCCCTAAGTGTCCCTGTTTCGTCCAAGATGCTACCATTAGCATCAGCCTGTGAAGGAAGCTGCCATGTATTAACTGTGTGCTTAGCATGGTCGCAGGCTCGTTAAACAGCAACTCCATCTCACTTAACCTTTGTAGCACTTCTGAAGCTAAGTATGAAAATTCTCATTTTACAGATGAGGAGACTAAGATTCAGAAATTATGTTGGAGACCCACCAGAGCTCTAAAATCTTCCTGGCTCCCTGATTTTTCTATATGACCTGGAATAATTGCTTATTTTGCATGACATGGAGAACACAGCCCTAATGAGATGAAATCATTTTTAAAGACCTGTCTTGGCCACAGTTACACGAGAATGTAAAAACGTATGAAGTTCACAGAATGATGAAAATGTCAAGCTACTTTCCTGCAAAGATTTTTTTAAAAAAAGAAAGAGAAAAAAAAAAAAAAACCCTGGCATGAAGTCAGCAGTCAGATGTTTGAACTCAAAGGAACTCAGCAAAGTAGGTCTCACTGAATTAAATGTGCCTCTAATTGGAGTTTTGGTTGAATGTCCCTTTTGGAGTAAACGAATCCACGATAACTCCATTAACGTGGAGCTCGTTTTCCAACTGAGTGAACAGTATTGGGTGAGGTTGTAAAATTTGGTTATTTTCAGTGGTGCTTTGTTGTGTGAAGTTAAGGGGTTAGAAGTAATTTGTGTGGAAAGGCCAAAATATTTCCAGCAACAAAATCCAGAAATATTTTAGTCTGCCAAAGCAAACACAACCTGGGATGCACTTGAGACGGGGAGCTGCCTTCCTCCCCAGTCCTCCCGCCCCAGGAGCCAGGTGTGATGGTGCTGCCTTGAACACCCAGCACGCACTTCAATCTATGTTTGGACACAAACTGAGCATGCTGCAAGTCTTTACATTCTCTCTTTTATATTTCTGTCCAATAACAATATAAAGGAACTCTTTCCTTCCCCTTTTATTGGTAAATCTTTCTGGATGGTGAACTAATCCTATCACTGGAACGCATGTTTTAACTGACTAATCTATAGCTGGCATTCATTGAATACTGAGAGTGTGCCAGACAATGAATGGGTTAAGGGCTTTATCTAATTATATTAATCCTCAAAATACTCCATTTTAGAGAGGAGGAAATTAAGCAACAAGAACTCAGATCATTTCACAGCTAGTGAGTGGGGGAGCTAGAATTTAAATAAGCAGGAAATCTAGCTTGAGACCCAAATGCTTAGCTACTGCACCATCCTACAAGGCATTCCTACTCAGCCATATCATCCCAGTAAATCCAAGTACCGACCTGCCAATGCCAACCCAGAACCCGCCGAGTTCTAAAGTTGGAATTCAAACTTGGAATTGCTTCTCCCAGGTCTTAATGTTCTTCTCTAAACTGAATCTTTTGTCAGTCGTTTACAGGTCACTTCTTTCTGGGACTCAATTATGAAAGGAGAGGGTCAGATTAAAGACTTTTCCAAATCTCATATTCTTTCCTATTTTGTTTTCTTCCTGTGGGTTAGAGCTTCTGATTCAGTGGTCCACATGAAAGTCCACTCCGAGCTTCAGAGAGCGGTATGCACAGCTTTTTCATTCCACCTATTTAAGTGATTTTCCACATCTGTAAAGGAGGAGTAGAATAAATGCTTTCTAGACCTCCTTTTAAGTTGAATAGTCTATGATCTGGAAAGCTATAGTAGCCAGGGTTCTCCAGAGAAACAGAACCAACAGGATGTGTGTGTGTGTATAAACATAACTAGAATTATATATTTATACATAAATATGTATATATATAGACACACACATATACATATACACACGTATGTATATATAGAGAGAGATTTTAAGAAATCAGCTCATGTGATTTTGGAGGCCTGGCAAGTGCGAAATCTGCAAGGTAGGCTGGCAGGCTGGAGACCAGGGAAGAGTCGTAGCTGGAGCCCAAATGCAGTTTGCTGGCAGAATTACCTGGACCTTGGAGGAAGTCAGTCTTTTTCTCTTAAGGCCTCCAACTGATTGGATGAGGCCCACCCATATTATGGAGGGCAATCTGCTTTATTTGAAGTCTATAAGTATAAATGTTAATCTCATCTAAAAAACACCCTTAGCAACATCTAGAATAATGTTTGACCAAATATCTGGGTACCACAGCCTAGCCAAGTTGACATATAAAATTAACCATCACAAAAGTCCCTAGTTGGATGCCAGTTTCCAGATGAGGAAACTGAGATTCAGAGACATGAAATTTTCTCCCTAATAATTAAGTTATTATGCATATGACAATGTATCCCTCTAGATAAAAGACCCATGAGAGCAGACACCATGCCTGCTGGCTTTCATAACCCCAGTATCAAGTATGACCTATGTGCTCAATGAAAAGTGTCCCTTTAGCTACAATCCTGTAGGTTAGATATCTTGATAAACTTCCCATGATGAAAAAGGCTGTTTGCCCACCCCGTCTCTGCTCTCATAGTAAAAGAATCTTGATCTTATTTGGGGCAGCCTTGAAAGAATAATTCCCCCAACTAGGATCTGGGCAAGGCCATATGACCAAATTTTAGGCAATGAGATGTAAGCAGAAGTATTTAGTGAGACTTTGGGGAGAGTTTCCACAAAGAGAGGGGTACAATTTCTAAACCCCTTTCTCTGTTCTACAGTCTGGATTTCAGATGTGATGATGCGCCCCAGTGGGACCCAGGGTATGCAGATAAGGGTCACATCCTAGCTGAGGGCAGGAAGAAGCCCAGGTCCTTGATAAAAAGTTGTAGTCACCCTGCTAGCTCTCACCGTCTCCTTTGAACTTATTTTACATAAGAAAGGAACAAACTTTTACCTTGTTTAAATCACTGTTATTTTAGGTTTCCTATTATATGAATCCAAACCTAATTCAAATTAATATAGTTTCCACGAAAAGACCCAGAAATATGGATAGAACACAGCACATTCATATAAATGCACAGCTGATCTCACAAGAAGGAATGGAAATCAAATGAGAATAGAAACAATGAGGAAATCAAAAATTGGCAGGAGTCGATATTAGTAATCAAGTAGAGAGAATCTTAGTAACCACTTGGGGAGCTTGGACCTGAAAGAAGCACAATATTGGTATTAATATTGAACCCCTCCCAAAGCCAGGACTCTTGAATAGAACTTCACCACACAAAATGAAATGTAGACTGGAAATATTTTCCCACCTGCAAAGGAAATGAAAGCGGAATTTGTATGTCAATCCTAGATGTAGGGGAGATAAAAGTTTGATATTTATAACCACTGACATTGCCTTATGCAAGATTTACACTCACACATACATTTACACACACATATATGTTTACATATACACATATATACATACATATATAATATGTGTGTATGTATATCCTGCATGGTCTCATAAGTCCCAAGCTAAAAAATTAGTATAGAAACAAGTCCCAGAGAAATCAAATGCAAAACCTCTCTGGAGAGACACTCCTGCAGCCCAGTTAGCAAACTCAGGTGGCATAACTTCCCACATGTGAAAGCACCTTTTGAATATCACCTCACAATCTAAAATCACAAAACCAGGAGGACACAAAACATCTTGAAAGAGAGTTGACGAAACAACAAAGAGAAAAATGTGAATACTAATTACTTCATATACTGTAATTATCAATACAGACTATAAAATAAACGTTCATCATGATTCATGAAATAAAAGATGGAACTGAAAACAAAAATAAACAAGAATGGGTAGCTCTGTAAAAAAGCCAAACAGAACTTCTATGATACATGCATACACGTATATACATATATATATATACATATACATATACCTATGTATATTTGGTGAAGTTTAAAAACTCAATGGATGGGTTAAGATGGGTTAAATAGAAGATTATACAGTGTTGAGAAGGGAATTAGTGAACTAGCAGTTGTATCTGAAGAAATTACCAAAATGTATCTAATCAGAGTTGAAAGAGAGAGATGAGAGAGGATGGGTTCAGGGGCTACATTTGAAGAAATGATGCTTGAGAATTGTATAGAATTGATGTAAGACATAGTCCTTCGATTCAGGAAGCAGAAGTCTTCTCAAGTAGTCTAGGTAAAAATACAGATGTGTTATCAGAAGAACCAAGATAAGAACCCAGGTCTGCCTACTCTGGATGGATCGTGGTGTAGTAGAAAGAGATCTGGAGTTGAAATGGGAACTTGTGTGCCAGGCGTGGTACAAACACATAGCTCATTCAATCCTAACAAAATATTATTAGTTAGAGATTATCAGTCCCATTTTACAGGGGAGAAAATTGGTGTTCAAAAACGTTACAAAACCTTCCTTGGCCACTCAGTGAGTAAATGGCAAAATTCTAGACTCTTTGCTCCACGCGTGTGCTGTTTCCTGGCATAAGACCACTTTGCATAAAACATTTAACCTCTTATTGTCTCATCTTCTCTTCTTCAAAAGAAAGGAAATCACCTCCTGCCCCAATGCCTTTTCAGAGTTGCTGTAAGAATAAAATACAAATATGCATAACATCTTAATTTCTACAGCGATCTATGATTCTCAAAGCACATTCACATTGTTCACCCCACCATGTAAGTGCATGGTGTTGTTAATCAACAATGCAAACGATGGTGAGTTTTGGACAGGAAACATTAGTTTTCAGCATAGTATATTTTGAGAGCACATAGAATTGCAGTTTGCTGTTTGCTGGGATAATGGAAGAAGGACCTTCAAAACTCCTTTTAAAACTGATTAATATAAAATTAATATAGGCAAATATTTACTATGAATCTGGCATTGGGCTAAGTACTTTCCATGCCTTCTCTCCTTTGAGTCTTCCAGGAACTCTATGAGGTAGATATTACTATTAATCTTGTTTCCAGATGTGAAAATAGAGGCTTAGAGAGATTGGAAGACTTGCCCAAGGTTAAGTAGCTAGTTAGTGGTTAGTTGAGATTTCAACCCAAGCAATTGGACTGCAAAACACATCCTTTTAAACATTATATTCCACCAACCCCTAATACTGATATAGTTGTTGTGAAGACCCAATAAGTGTTTTGGAAACTAAAAAGCACATTTGAAAGGTAAGTTTGCATTTTGTATAAAACACAATAAACACAAACTAGGAGTTAGACCCATTAAGCAACAGCCTCAGTTTTGTCTGAAAAGTTAACGTTCTCTTCATAACAATCTTGCCATTAATTTCTGCTCTCTTTTTTCATTTGAAAATGTATTAGTGCATACAATGATCATTTTATTAGTCTATTTCTGTTATTCTTAGCCTCAAGTTATTTTAGTATTTGTTAAGAGAATTCGAAAACTTGCCCTTCTAGTTGATTGATGAATGGTTTCTTACTGGGATATAGAAAGTCTGGATTTATATTAGTCCTGATTGATTTCAGGCTATTATATCAGCCAGATCTAGTTTTACTGGGAAAAAAATTCAAGATATTGCCTAAATTGCTAGAAATTGCTAACATTTCAGATTCTTCATTAACCTGAAAAATTCAAAATATGAATTGGTCATGAAGAGTGGTACAATTGTGTGAAAGGGGAAAAAAAGATTATGGTTATGCCATAGTCTTGTCTGGGATGTGTCTCTGTGTGTGTGTGTGTTTGTGGTGTGCACACGTACGCAAGTGTATGCACGTAACTCTGATTCCTCCACAATGTCTCTTACCTTTTGAAAAGAAGATACCTCCTTTTGTCAAAACTTTGTAAAATTAACTCAAAGAAATAGGTAATGCATGATCATTAAAAGAGGAATTATGTAGTAACTCCCTCTCAAGAAGTTACCTAAAAGCTAGTAGAGATTTTTCCGTGAGAATTATTTTCTTTACACAACACAGCACAGCACAGATGAAAGACCTAATGATCAATATTTTGTAATATTAATAAGAAAAAAACAGATTTTATAACTAGATTTTTTAATAAAATTTTTTTTTTTCAAAAACCAATATTTGCTTTCGAGTTGGTTGAGCTAAATAACATTGCTTTTAAAAAAACAAGATGACAAGGCCAGCCCCGTGGCCGAGTGGTTAAAGGTCCACGTGCTCTGTTTCGGCAGCCTGGATTCACAGGTTTGGATCCCAGGTGCAGACCTACTCCACTCATCAAGCCATGCTGTGCCAGTGACCCACACACAAAATAGAGGAAGATTGGCACAGATGGTAGCTCAGGGTGAACCTTTCTCGCCAGAAACAAAACAAAACAAGATGACATCTTAAACTCTAATTTCAAGAATATGCTTGAAATACAGTCCTGACTATGAGAAAGCTCAGGGACTGAGATGTGGAAGATACTCAACTCATATTTAAAGGACTGGGCTGGGGTAGCATCCCACTTGCTGCCATGGTTTTTAGATTTAGCCTCAACTTTAGATAAATTCCCAAGTACTCATTTAATTTTAAAATTATGTGATATTGCAAATTCATTCAGGAGAACCAAATGTCATTTCCTAAAGCACAAAGCAAAGGTAGGTGTGCGTGCATGCATGCGTGCGTGCATGAGTGTGTGTGTGTGTGTCTTAAGCAGTTCAACACTAGATGGCTCTAGTTACAAAACCAATACCTTTTCAAAAGTCTGAAATCCTGGGATATGACATGAGAACAGATGGATTCCAACCCACCAAATCCAACTCTGCTGCCTTCCAAAGTCTTGTAGGCAGTAAAAATAATATCAAGCTTTTAGGTTTGAAATGCTATGAGTCTCTAAAAGAGCAGGCATAAATCCTAGAAGTCCTTATTTCATAGATGAAAACAAGAAGTTGCACTGACATAGGCTCAAGGATGTAGATTTAATTTGCTCTGTAATTATTCCATTCTGTACTCTTATGGTACTCTTATTTATTATTTTCAAATCATTTTCACATATGCCAATTCATTTCAGCCTCTCGATAATCACTGAAGTAGAGTAGGGAGGTAGATGTTTTCCTCATTAAAGGTGAGGAACCAAGACTCACACAAGGGGCAGTAGATTCTTAAGGTTATATAGCTCATAAGCGACAGCATTAGGGCTAGATTCCTCAGGTGCCAACTCCAGGCTCAAAATTCCTTCTACACAACAGGCGAGGAAAGAGATTTAGGCTCTTGACCTATGTAGTGTATGTGACACTGCCCTTTCATTCTTAGAATGCTCCCTTCTCATTAATCAAATAGACTCACCCACCCACCAAACATCCAAAATGAATTTTGAATTCCTAAGAACTTGAAAACAGTGGAGAAATCTTTTATTGAGGAAGGAGAGGGAGGATGGTGGCTGGGAGGGAAACTTCTTACACTGATAATCTTTGACTTTGAATTATATTTTAAGTTTTTTAAAGCTTTATCTTTACCTAAGCCAGTAATAATCAATGAGTTTTGCCTAAATATGCCAGCTCTGCTGGGTGGCAAAGTCAGTCTTGTATTAAAGGCAAGATTAGCTAATATCCACAAGCCAAATAATTCCTGTGCAAATGACTGATGATAGCTTTCGTTTAATGAGCACTTCCTACCGACCTGATTATAGCCCACTTTACAAACTCTTCCTTCATCCATTCGTTCTTGCTTCCAATGCACCACCATCATCTTTGCCACCATACCTGCTCTCTCCTCTCTAACTAGTCTCTCTGTTAGATGCCTTGTGTCCCTCAAATCCAAACCACTAATTCATATATGAATAAAATAATTCTAAGGTAAGCACATTTTGATTTTAAGAAAGGAGAAAGTAATATATTATTATTATTATTTTGTGTGTGTGAGGAAGATTCACCGTGAGCCAATGTCCATTGCTAATCCACCTCTTTTTTTTTTTTTCCTGCTTGAGGACAATTAGCCCTGAGCTAACATCTGTGCCAGTCCTCCTCTACTTTGTATGTGGGATGCCTTCACAGTGTGGCTGATGAGTGGAGTAGGTCTGCACCTGGGATCCAAACCTGTCAACCCGGCCCACCGAAAGGAAGCGTGCAGAACTTTAATCACTCGGCCATGGGGCTGGCCCCCTAATATAATGCTATATGTCAATTATAACTCAATAAAGACGGGGAGGGGCACGGAAGTTACTTGATGACAATTTATTCTCAACTGTACACCCAGAATATACACAAATAGATCATGTGGCTCACCTTGTTAAAATCCTTCAGTGACTTCCCAGTACCTCAAGAGAACATAGAAATCTGTTGCACCACTGTGTGCACAGCCCTTTATGAGCTTGCCTCCAGCTTCTTCCTCCCTCTTGCCCCTCACAACTGACCAGTTACTTGAATGTGCCAAACTCATTCAAACTCAGGGCATCCACATGTGCTATTTCCACCTACTAGAATGTCCACCCTCCCCTCTGCACATCCCTCAGGTCTCAGTTTAAATATCTGGTGTTCTGGAAGGCTTTCCTCATCTCCCTCCCAGTCCCACACGAGGTCAGGTCCCTACGTTTTATACTCTGCTTAGCATCCTACTTCTCCTTCATAATACATATTATGACTATACTTAATCAATCACTGGGGGGAGTATGTGCTTAATGTGTGTACCCTGTATCTGGTTTGTTAACCACTGAATCCCTAAAGACTGACAGAGAATTTTGCAAGCTTTTCAAATTGTGCTCCATAGTAAACAATAAATTTTACATCATAACTAGTACACACACACATACACGAACCTGAAACAAAGTTTCACGGACACCACCTATCCTTCATAGATACAATTCCCTTGATATTTTCTATTCTATTCTGGTTTTAATGTGTTGGATACAACCCAGTTTATTGCTTTTACAGCCTAAAAATAGACTCAACTCTCATTTTAAATAATCACCCATCTAACACAATGCTTAGCAGATAGTAGGTCCCGGGTAAATGCAGAATAAATGATAAAAAATATTTACCAGCCACTACTTAAACCGGATTTGTTTGTTTGTTTACATTGTATAACAGTTTATTTGACTATTGCTTTGTCCCTTCTAGGAGAATGAGGCCCCCGGAGGGCTAATCCAGGTTTATTTTTACAAAGCAAAAGGAAGGTTTGCCATTCTAGGCACTGTTATTTCTCTTGATTCAACTGATGAGATCAAGGTCATGAACTTGATCTCATTCTGATCAATTGGTTTCTCTTCGTTCCGGGGCCACAGACTGCCCCCTGAGCAACACTCAGAAAGAGGGAGGCTGATCCAGTACTTTTCTTTCTTTCTTTTTTTTTTAAAAGATTTTATTTTTTCCTTTTTCTCCCCAAAGCCCCCCGGTACATAGTTGTATATTCTTCATTGTGGGTCCTTCTAGTTGTGGTATGTGGGACGCTGCCTCAGCGTGGTCTGACGAGCAGTGCCATGTCCGCGCCCAGGATTCGAACCAACGAAACACTGGGCCGCCTGCAGCAGAGCGCGCGAACTTAACCACTTGGCCATGGGGCCAGCCCCCAGTACTTTTCTTTTTATTCCTGATCAAGATTTCCCTGCCATTGCAACTAAATAAGGTTCAGAAAATAAAAAAGAAACTTCTTCTGGTAATATCCTAATAATGCCACCAAATTCATTACTACCATTGGCTCTTATAAGTAATAAATGAATTGTCCTGAATCGTCAGATTTTAGGGCTCTTTTAACTTATTTCCAAACACTTTGGTTCAACATGATTATAGTCCTGCTCTGTTGAATGCCAGGACCCATCAAATAAGAAATCAATGTCTTTCTTTGATAACTAGTTCATAGAATTCATTCTTTTACCTGCCGTATTTTGCTGTTTCCACCAAATATCTAAGAACTCTGCCTTTCCTTTCTTCATCTCCACTTCTCATCATCCAGGCACCTACTGCACAAGACAGCAAAGAAAACCCTCCCAGGACTGACAGCCCTAGAATAGCAACAATTCTTTGTAGGATCAGGTAAACTGAAGGTAAGAATCCCCTGCACATTTGAGAACTCTACAAGGCCAGACTGAGCTTTCACTGGGAAAACCAATCACACTGCCTGAGGTGGGGGATCCACTCCCAAGGAGGTTGTAGGGGGATGTGACCCTCATACAGCTGTCTAACTGGGTGGGACATGAACGCCTCCCCTAGTTCTTACTCCAGGGGCAAAATTCCAGGGCAAAACTACCGTTCCTGGTGTGTTTTTGTTAAACCTTGTCATGCATTTCTAGGAGAAGTTGAGGTAAATCAAGGCTTCCACCTGTTTGACAGCTGCAAACGGCAGGCAGAACTAGCATTCCAACGGTATGTTTTATCTCCCCTGTTTTATATTCCCAGGTGTGTTTAACTGATTCATCTTCCTCTATGTCTATATTATGGGAGGATTGCTCATTCTGTGCTTTTCTATAGACAAACTGCCTTTGCTAATAATTGGTTCCTAGAAAATTAGACTCCTCTCACTAGGACTGAAGCCAAGTAACAGTGTCCTCTAATTCTAGTTTGGGAGCCTATGGTTTATAAACCCTTAAACCAAAATTTACTCAAAATTAGGAAAGTTTTAGTTCTTTTTTTTTTTAAAGTGGTCTTTATTACCTTTAGGAATTTCCTCTATAGACTGGAGCTATTACCCGAGAATTTAGAGTGTAGAGTTTACATCTTTGAAAATACCATTTCTCTATTCTTCAAGAAACACAGTTACTACCAAGATTTCATGCAATGAACAAAAGCCTCGGCTCTCATACAAACCCAGTACAGAGCTGATTATTATGCTCTCACAGTGACGGCTCCCTCTTAAAATCTGAATGAGCAGCTTGTACGAAAACAAGCGTGCTTTCCCCAACCTGATCTGACCCTATTCACTTGATTATATAAATGCTTTGCACATTTATTTTCATAAGCCAGCATTTATCTATCTACTTGACGTAAAACTCCACACTGCATTCTGTGTAATATAGTGATATAAAAAGTGTAAAAAAAAAAAAAAGAAAAAACCAAATATTCTCCCAAATTACCTTAGGCTTAATCTTACTTTGTTATAGCAGAAAACAAAGGAGCTAACATAAATAAGTGTAGTTACCCAAATTGCAGTGAGTTCTCCTTTTTAAATATAGGTCACCAAAAAAGCTCCAAAATAATATCCACATCAATGGGTTTTAATGCAAAATATGTTTTAATTTTGTAAACAAACGACCACAGTAGTTTTGTAGATTCTGTCAGGCTGTAGTGACCCAATTATCTGGTCAAAGGGCTGCATGGATGCAAGAGACAGGGTGAGTTAAAGTTTAACTCCCAGGAATTGTAAACCAAACCTAAAGCCACTGAACCTTTGGAGTTTGATATGATGATTAGAGCATAACCAGAGTAACACGTTGAATTCGCCATAATCAAGGAAACCTTTTCCGGGTGGGGATCTCTGAAATCGCTCAGGTACAGTCCATGTGTTTTGCTTTTTCTATTTCAACTCTGGGAAACTGTGCAGTGTGGATCAGTGGGAACGCAGTGAAAACAGCTTTTACCCTCTTCTATTACAGAGCCGAATTCAGGGAATTTTCTAGTTATTTTTATACTAACGAAGCAACCTGAAAACGAAAGAATATATTGGAAAGATCATATCATCTAAAGAAGAGATGGCAGCCAGCTGCTGCTCCTTGATTTAATCAATTTCTGAGGCTCAAAAAATGTAGATTTACCACTTCGGGTTCAAGAGTAGGGCTAATGTTTCTGTGAATCTTAGTTAACAATAACCAGACAGCAAGGAGAGTTGTGGTTGACTGCTTGTCCTGGTCCTAGAAATCTGGGAAACATAAAAAATGTAATGAACAAGAGAAATAGAACATCACTGGCAGATTCTGAATTCACTGTATGGGTCATAATTCCTCTTATACTTTAGACTTCACATATTCAATTATCACCTTCCCTCTCCTTTATCCTGCAAACCACCACAAACAAAACAAAACAAAACCCACAAAAAGCAAAAAATCACCTTGGTGAATTCTTGCTATTTCTTTTGCCATTATCCTACTAACCAAATGCATGCCCTAAGCTATTTGCTTTTCATTCTAGCAAAAACAAAAACAAAGTCAGTCATTGGAAAATGACTGGCTTTCAGCATGTTAAATGTCAACCTTGGGGTAGCTAATTATTAGATCTTTTCCTTTCATGATGGTTTGGGCAAACTGTAGTAGACATATTTTCACATGATCATTTTGTTCACTCTAAAAAGATGATTTACAACCAGAATAGGATGGTATTTTATCTAAAGAAAGAAATCAATCAGGGCACTCACCAGGAATATCCCATTCCTACCCCAAATCTCTTAAACTCTCATTGAAATATTTTTGTTCCATGATTACCAAAGTAAGTTCCAAGTAGAATGGGTTCCAAATTAAACAGGTTTGTTTACTATAGGACTTTTCAGATGTGTATTGTGCATCTCCAAGAAGATGAAGAACACAGCATTATCTGTGCATTGTGCAGGATGAGTGTTTTGCAAAACATACATTGGCAAACTCAACTCTAGTTATAATTGAGACGTGTTAGTCTGGTCTGAAACATCCTTTGTAATACGTGCTGAGGTACACGTAGTAGGAGCATAGGTCTGGAAGTAAAAGTGAAACCACTTATTCGTCAGAGTTTGTAGGGCTTCCCCTGCTAAACACAGAGTCACAGACTTACAGGTTCATTTTTAAGGGCTGTATTTTCTAGAATAATATTGGTTCTGCCCACTTCAGACGATTCTCACATTTTACTCTTCCAGCTTACTATTTATCAAGTGTGAGGGAAGGGGAGAGAGAGTTGGCAAGAAAAAAGAAATTAGTTGTAATGGGCAAACATAAAATGACATAGATATAAAAACACTGAATATTTAGTTATTATTTCCAACTGGGCTAATACCAAGTTGGTTTTGTGTCATTTCAAATACGACACTTCCTACACTGTGTTCAGTGGACACTAATAAATGTGGCTCACAAAAAGTGACTCTATTGTCAAATAAGTTGAGGAAATGGCGGTTGGTTAGACCAGTTAAAGCAGGTCTTGTCACTACATGAGTGTTCTGAGTACTAATAACAGACATTTACTAAGCACTATACTGCCAAGTGTACTTGCAAGCACTTTCCATGCATTTATCTCATATTATTCTCAGAACAGCTACATAAGGTAGATACTATTACAGCATTTCACCAATGAGAAAATTGAGACACAGATAAGTCACCTAACAGACTCAATGTCACTCAGTTAGAAAGTAGCAGAGCCAGTCCCTGGCCAGGTGGTCTGACTCCAGAGCCTAGGTGTGTAACCATTACAGTGTAGTCACAGGACTGGAGATTCACTCTGTGTGTAAATACATTCATTTATTGTGAATATCTAGAATAGCAGGGGGTATTTTGTTTCCTAAGCTTAATATACAATAGAACATCTTCTTTCAGGAACATTTATTAATGTCTCTCAGAAATGGTATTCTTCAGAACACAGATTAAGAAAGAACAAAACTCTCTCTTTTTTTTTTTTTGGTAAGGAAGATTGGCCCTGAGCTAACATCTCTTGCCAATCTTCCCCTTTTTTTTCTCCCCAAAGCTCCAGTACATAGTTGTATATCCTAGTTGCAAGTTGTTCTAGTTCTGCTATGTGGGATGCTGCCACAGCATGGCCTGACACATGGTGTGTAGGTCCATGCCCAGGATCCAAACTGGTGAATCCTGGGCTGCCAAAAGCGGAGCACGTGAACTTAACCAGTTGACCACGGGGCCAGCCCCAGAACAAATCATGTTTATAGCCCATGTCCAGTATTCATAACGACCAGCACCAACTGAAATCATCACTATTGAAATCATCAGAATTGAAAACATCTTAAAGTCCAGCTATCTTCCATTAAACAGGACCACGCCTATCTTTGAGACTTTCTAAACTAACTATAGGGAGAACATTGAACCCTCCTCCTGACTGAGCTGGGTTGGAACGCCTGTTCCAAAACTCCCTAGGTTTGTGACCTTGAGCGCACTATTTAACCTCTCTGAATCTCCAATTCCTCAAACATGAAATGGGGGTAAAATCTGTCCGGCAGACTTCAGTGAAGAATAGATGAGAAGATATAGCAAAACAGTTAAGGACAGCCCCCTGGTACACAGTAGGAATTCAGCAAAACTCTCTTCCCTTTCCATCTCCTTATTTCTAAGAAACTCCACAAAAATTTCCTAAAACTTTCCAAACTTACCCATTAGCTCCTGATTGTCAAAACAACGCCAACATAGTTTAAATCAAAAACAGTACATAAATAACGACGTTTTGATTAGTCACAAATAGAAACCCTATTCCACTTATTTGGAGAAACAGACAACCACCTATCATTTTCTTTTATTTAGAAACAGCACAATATACTTTTATTTTAGAGAATGTTGCTCAAGAAAACTCAGTTAAAAGCCCAGTGCCCTTTTCACTGAAACCCACAGGACGCAGCCTGTCACGGTGTATGTTCATTTCATCACACAGCCAGTTGATGTTAAAAATCCGTTTCAATAACTGTCTTTTAAAATATTGTCATCCCTCTGAAAGCTGGGTAGGACATTGGGTACTATTGCACAATAGTTTCATTGCCTATGTGTCTCTAAATGACTCAGTAAGTTCAAACAAGACAGTATTGATCGACGGAGGATAAACACCATTTTATCTTATTCACGGAAACAGTAACCAGGCTCCTCTGAAGTGCGGTTCTAACAGTCCAAACGCCCCCGGGGAAGCATCTGGAAAAGGGGCAGCAGTAGGGCACTGACACTCTATATTAGAAATCTAAATTCCATGTGCTCCTTGCCCTGATACTGTAAAATCTGGGCAGGAATTATTAACAAATGTTTACTGATCATTGGATCAGGAAGGCTAGTTTATCATTTTATCCCATCAAACCTAACCCAACTAGGTTATCAGCTTTAAAAACTATTTACAATTTTAAATTTAATAAATTGAAGTTTTGTGTTATCTACTTTTGATTGATCTAAACCAAAATTAAAATATTGCCTTTTAGAAAAATGGTTGTCTTGACTAAAATATGTTGGTATCTTGAGCTCTCTAATTTGATTTTTTTTTTTAAGATATATAAACTAAGATTTTTTTTCTTATACAGATAGTTATGTGGGATTTTATATACATAGGTGTTAATGATCATATGGAAAACATTCTCCAGGTTTGCTTACTCTAATAGGGCTCGGTCCTTGGTAATGTTAAGAGGGAAGTAATAATAAAGATTAAGGTAACTCTCTGTAGTTCGCAAGGCTACATACAGTGTCCTGCCCCAGTCAATAATATGGCGAAAGAGAATTAGCACATGACTATTTGGCCAGATAGAACGACTAAGTGAGCCAATTGGTTTGCAATTCTATAAAATGCCACCTCCAATGACATAGTAATGTCGTCTCTTCCTCCAGGAGCCAAAAAATGTTCATTGTTTTGGGATGCCCAATTGATTTAAAGAACACCAAATTTACACAGCAGAATTAACTACTATAATACCTTATTTCTATAGTATATTCTAGTTTACAAAGCATTTTATACAGAAGAACTTATTTAGGTCGTTTTAATCCCAAATTTCTTCATAGTGAATTTAGTAAGCCTAGTTTCTTCAAGGCAATTGAGTGACTATTTATCATTCCAATTGTACAAAACTTGTTAGTTGAAAGCCAGCCCTGGTGGTCTAGTGGTTAATATTTGGTGTGCTCATCGCCTTGGCCCGGATTTGTTCCCAGCCATGGACCCACACCACCCATCTGTTGGTTGTCATCCTGTGGCAGCTGCCAGTTGCTGTGATGCTGAAAGCTATGCCATCGGTATTTCAAATACCAGCAGGGTCACCATGGTGGACAGGTTTCAGCAGAGCTTCCAGACTAAAACAGACTAGGAAGAAGGACCTGGACACCTACTTCTGAAAAAATTGTCCATGAAAACTCAGTGAATAGCAGCAGAGCATTGTCTGATATAGCACTGGAAGGTAGGAGGACGGCCCAAAAAGACCAGGCAGGATTCCACTCTGCTGTATGCAGAGTTGCTAGGAGTTGGAATCGACGGCACTAACAACAAAGTTAATTGAAAGATGCTCTCACCTGGAGTTTGTAAGCCTAACTCTCTTTATGTAGCATTGTGCTGATTATGTAGAGAGACTTCAACTACTGTACTGGACGTTGATTGATTTGTTGTGAATTAATTAAGAGGTTAGATGAAACTATGATGAGAGGCCTTGAGGATCCACATGGAAGGTGAGAGGAAAACCAGTCCCATGCAGGTCCCAGAGAAAACAACGCTAAAAAGATTTAAACCAGTGCAGACTAACTAACACAGTGAAAGAAGGAAGGGGGGGTTCTATAATATCTCCTGAAAGACTGGCAGGGCACTGGCAGAGTATTGCGTATAAATGCAATTGTTTTCCATTTCTGTTAACTCATCTTTCGTATTCTTCTATCCAGCTCTTCTATTAGGACTATGTTCAGTGCTCATCTTTTCAGCTGGGGCCTTCTGCATGAAGTAAATTGGCTTATTAGATGTATTTAAACCCTAGTACCTCTGATTACTCTCAGCGGAAGTCAGAAATCAGAACCTGATACCATGGAGAGGAAAACTGTTTGCACCTATAAATGCCCATCTCAGGAATCCTCTTTTCAATCCTCTTTCCTGAAGATCCCTAACAGTGCCTCACAGTTTGGACATTTACTGCCAACCAGTTAGAACTGGCACCCTGTGATGATGATGACAATGATATTAGCAATAGCTCTTACATCCTTATATAGCTCCCGCCACGTGCCAGGCACACAGATTAACTCATTTAATCCTCTGGAATCCTATGCAATAGATACTATTGCTATGCCATTTTTCCAATAAAGGGGTTAAGTGTTAGGGACAGGAAGGAACTTGCCCAAGGTCGCACAGCTAATGAGTGGCAGAAACAGGAGTGAACTTCAGCAGTCTAGCACATACCACCCTGTGAACAGGGCATAAATGGAACACTGAGAACCACTGAATTTTGGAACTGGAAGGAAACTTTGAGGTTCTTTATTTAACAAAGAAAAGCTGAATGAGTTTCCCCAGGATAGAAGACACTTTTCATTAGGGAAAGAACCCAAGTGCAGCACCCCGACCCTCAGGCAGGCCCTTTCCATTATACACGTCCCACTGCACAGCATTTCTCATCCAGCCTGATTCTCTACACAGATTCTGGAAGAGGGATGAAGAGGACCTCCACAGTTCAGAGGAATGCTCCCTTCACTCTAAGTCCTGCCCTTCTTGCTATTCCCACACTCACAGACTGACAGAGCCAGAGACTCAGTTAAAAGAGACCCATTTTGTGACTTTGAGAGACTGTCAGACCCAGATCACAGAGGAAATATGTGCAGGCACAGTCACCATGAACACAGTGGTGGCCTCTCCTAAAACACAAAGCAATTGTCCTGAATGACTTGGCTGCCTTACACCCAAATTCTGCTAGTGTCTGAAGAGGACATAGCATCTCCTACCTGGAAGACACAGCCTTCTCCCCAGGGAAAGAATAATTGGGCTGCTAGGTCTATGAATGCTAAGGGAGTCCCATATTTAAACTGACCTAATTTGGAGCTTTAAATTGAGACCCAAATGCTCCCAAATAGCAGCTCCATCAGCCTCGATAGAGTTATTTATTTAGGATAATAAGAGCTTGCTTCCAGAAGTTCTTTGTTAAAATACAAATTAGCTGGGATACGGAGAGCGAGTGATAGGGACACTTTGAGATGTTAACATTCAGGAACACTTTTGCCTAAAATCACTTAGCAAATTAACCAGCCTGGTAAAGCCTTGTGAGAATGGTACTTAGGAAAAGTAAGTTTTGATGGTGGGGAAGAGAAGATGTAGAGGAGAGATGGCCAAGGGTGGAAGTGCCATGGGCAACCAGAGGATAATATAAGGTATTTGAACAGCAAGTACTTGTACAATCTTTGAGGAAGAATTAATTTATTAAATAATTTTGAGTTTAATAAGTCTTTGAGCATCATCCTTACCAGAGACTAATTCCTTCATGTCTCTCTCTCACTATATAACAGATACTTAAGACAGATGCACTGACCAGAATTGGAATCATTCAGGGAAAGCCATTATATGGTCCCTTAGGATATTTTAAGATAAGAGAAAAAGCTACAATGTCTAGAAACTCTTATTTTTTACTTGCCTTTCAAAACAAGCCATAAAGTCAAATATTTCCTATAATAACAATTCACTATCTTAAGATTCTCTAAAGTCCAAAGATACAAAGCTCTGATTCATTGTGATGGCATAGCAGAGAGGGAAACAATTATAATGTTACAGCAGAAGGCTCTAGACCCAGAATGCCTGGGCTCAAATTCTAGTTCCACCACTTACTAGTTATGTGGCCTTCAGCAAATTATTTGACTTCTCTGTGCCTATTCCTTTTCTGTAAAATCAAGGTTATTTTTTGGGCTAGATCAGAACTTACACATGAAATGTTTAGAATAATACCAAGCAAGTGTGCATAAACCCTAGCTATGGCAGCTATAATAATTGTCTTATTTCTGTGTTGATTACACAATCCTTTCCTAGAATAAAATGGTTAGAAACACAAAGGCTATGATGTCAACATCTAATAAGTGTTTTTCAGACTGCAGGTCAGGTAGCGTAGAAATTAACTATCCCCACCGCTGGCTTGTGGCGCAAAGTTGGAACAATTTCTCTGACTCTGTTGCAGTTTTTCCAAAGCAGAAATGTTCTCTATCATGGGCAAGACCTCCTAATTAAGTTGGTATGTAATGATTTGAGGGAACCTGAGTGATTAGCAAGGGAAGTAGAATAGAACTCTGGATCCTCACACAGGAGTGCAAACCCCTCAGGCTCTGTTATTTTTACAGTTACAACAAGAAAATCCATCAGTACTCAAAGCCTCCTACAAAGAAGCATACTGTTGAAGAATAGGATGGCTACTACCACAACAAAAATGCAAGCATGGAATAATATGACCTGTCCCAAATCAGTCCCCTGCATGGGCATGGCAGTAGACCCCTGAAGAGAAAATGATGTGGGAGGAACTAAATGAGACATCAGGGCTCCTGTGGAAGGGATTAAGGATTAGTGTCTACTTTAAGGGAAGTGGCAAGAGGAAGGGGCACCAAAGAGATCCTGTGAGATTATGATGTTAATTTACCCAGTGGGATTTGATTTATTGACCCCTGTTTGAGTTTAGCAATATTCTAGATGCCATCTTGGATACAAAGATGTATTGTACTTTTGTCCCTAAATTCAAGGAACCTAAGAAGGGTTCTTCAGAGCTCCCATCACAGTCCCAGGATAACTAACCACTCCCTTCTCCATGGTCTCTTACTTTGTTGAAAAATGAGTATTACTCACTATGCTAAATTAGGAGTTCCTGAGAGGCAAAAAAGTTATCCTATTTATTTTTCAATTCCCAGACTTCCAGTGTTATGCACCTAACAAGATGCACAACATTGTTTGTTGAATAAAAAAGCCATCTAGTTGGGGAAAGAAGGGGAGGAGGTAGAAAAGGTAAAGAAAAACATTATTGAGTGTCGTGTAGCAAACTCTATGCTATCTACTCATCCTATCTCTTTGGATCACAATAACAACTCTCTGAGGCAGACATCATTATCCCCAGTTGTGAACTGAAGAAACTGTGACCTAGTTAAACGATTTGAACCAAGTTTGCAAAGTTCTTACAGAGTAGAACTCTACCATTCAAACCTAAGTCAGTCTGAATCTATGATCCCATGGTTTTCCTACCATGACACCCTCCTACTTGGGAATCAATGACAACCAACACAGGGCAAAATACTGTGTATCCTAATATCATGTAGTGAAACTAGGAAATTAGGACAAAGAGAACAAAGTGTGAAGGAAGTCAGAGAGGCTATACGAAATTTCCACTCAGTCCAGCAAATACATATGAAGCGTCTACTAAGCACCAGGCTTGGTGCTAAGAGCTGGAGCTAAAAAGATAAGTGTATATCCTTGTGGAGGTTCCGGCCCTCCCTCTCTTCATTCTTATTGCTACATAGTTCTGCCCCTCCTTTTTCCCCACTTATTCCTAATCTAGCTTTTCTGCCTCTAAGACATTTTCAACAAAACTCACAGAGTCATCTTTCTAAAGTACACAGGGTCCTGTTAGAATTCTTCCATGCTGATCCCAGGGACTTCATAATAAAATAAAAACACTCTATCACGCGAATATTCATTTAATTCTTGCCTACCTTACCAGCTTATCTGTTGTTGTTCCCAATACCTGCCTCTCAACTTGCATTCAACATTCCAGCCATACTCAACAGCTTGACCATCCATGCTATTTCGCTTACACTTCCGTCGCCTTGAGTCCCTTTATTCTCCCTTCTTCTCGTAACTCCTAGCCACCCTTCAAACTGGTCTGCGTAGAGATAAGGTATACACTGGAAATTAATGTGGAGTACAAAGTTGGATAAGTTTGATAGGTGATGAAAAGAAAAGTTGACATTAATTGATAGAGTTATGGAATACGGGGCTATTGAAAGTCTTTTTTTTTTTAAAGATTGGCACCTGAGCTAACAGCTGTTGCCAATCTTCTTTTTGTTTTTTCTGCTTGTTCTCCCCAAATCCCCCCAGTTCATAGTTGTATATTTTAGTTGTGGGTCCTTCTAGTTGTGGCATGTGGGATGTTGCCACAGCATGGCTTGATGAACGGTGCCACAGCCACGCCCAGGATCCGAGCCTGGGCCACTGAAGCAGAGTATGCAGACTTAAGCACTCGGCCACAGGGCCGGCCCCTGAAAGTCTTTTAATAGGAAAATAGCATAACAAAATTAATGTTTAAAAAAATAAGCCTGTGTTATGCAGATGGTGTTAGAGTTGGAAAAGACTAGAGATCATATTAAGACAATAATCTAGGTATATGAAATGATGGTTGCATAGATGATAATTAATGGCAGTGGGAATTCAAAAAAAGGGCAAAGTATCAGAAGTCAGTGGCTAACTAGAAACAAGGAGGAGGAACTTAGTAAGGACAGATTAAACTATGCATGTAAATTAGCACAAAATCAGAATTTATTTAATCTGCTCTTTTCTAAAGGAAACATAAGGCTGTCTTTCATTACAAGTGTCAGATTGCCTACGGGCCACTGTAATACAGAGCTTTAGACATTTGGATTTTATAAGCTTCACTCAGGGATCAAATGTATTCCAATAACCAGTGATTGGCAGTCTTGGTGAGAAGCAAGTTTTCAACTTAATTTTTCCATATTGGTTGGAGGAAACCAGATGCAACAACTAAGTTCAAAAGGACAATCTCAACGAGAAAAAAAAGAGACGTAATAACATGAGACCAAGAATGAATGAAACATAGCACTCAAAGCTCATCAAATCTCTGTAATCTGCCACAAAAATAATTGGTCCCAGGACTATTGAATAAACATCTGCTTTTAATCTGAAGGATATCTACATTGCACGCTGATTACCACTTTACCAACTTGTCACTCAATTTAGAAATTAAACACGTATGCAAAGAAATTCCATTCTTGTTAGGCTGTGTCATCCTGGAATTTCTAAACTCTGTCAATTCTCTTTCCCAGGGATCTTTCAGAAAGTCAGGCATGGTGGGAAGAGTTGGGTATCATTACTGAGTGAAGATGACACAACAGCCATCTGTAGCCTGATCTTACAGGTAACAGAACAATGACAACACTGAAAACACTTATGTAAATGTATTAGCCAGAGTTCTCCAGAGAAGCACAACCAATATTCCAATACATACACAAAAATGGTTTTTGTGTTGTCACTGTTCTAGTACCTGTAAGATAGTAGTACTAGCTACCAGCACCTCTAAGTTATACAGATAGAGATATATATAAATCTCGCTCACTCGCTCTCTCTCACTATCTATCTATCTAGAGAGATTTATTATAAAGAGTTGGTTCACATGATTATGAGGCTGAGAATTCCCAAGATATGCAGTCAGCAAGCTGGAGACCCAGGAGAGTCCATGTGTTGTTCTAGTCTGAAAGCCCTAGGCTTGAGATCCAAGAACCACCAGTGTTTCAGTTCAAGTCTGAACTGAAGAGACTGATGTCCCAGGCAGGTGGAGTTCCCTTTTGTTCAGCCTTTTTGCTCTATTCAGGTCTTCAGTTAATTGGAGGAACCCACCCACATTAGAGAGGGCAATCTGCTTTACTCAGTCTATGGATTCAAATGTTAATTTCATCCAGAAACACCCTCACAGACACACCCAGAATAATGTTTGGCCAAATGTCTGGGCATTCTGTGGCCCAGTCAAGTTAACACATAAAATTAACCATCACAGGGGCCGGCCCAGTGGCATAGTGGTTAAGTTTGTGCTCTCCACTTGGGTGGCCTGGGGTTCACGGATTAGAATTGTAGATGCAGCCCTACACACCACTCATCAAGCCATGCTGTGGAGTCATCCCACATACAAAATAGAGGACGACTGGCACAGATGTTAGCTCAGTGACAATCTTCTTCAAGCAAAAAGAGGAAGATTGGCAACAGATGTTAGCTCCGGGCCAGTCTTCCTCACCAAAAAATGAAAAAATAACATAAAAAAATTAACCATCACAATATAACCTTAAGGGAATAGAAAGCTCCTCATGTTGTCTGATTTTAAGACCCTCCATTTTTTTCCCCATCACCCACTCCCTCCTCCAACACATGCAGTTTCCATCTGCTATTAAAATTTTCTAAAATCTTTCTTGGATAAAAAGCTATTTGTTATTTATCTCTCAATCTTCAATGTCACCAAGAACAGATTACTTATGAGGATCTCTGTTTCAGAGTTTCTGATATTCTTATCCAAGTTGAGCAGAGGCTAGAGGATTTGTAAAGGAGTGGTGGTGTCAGAGCTAGTTACAAAAGGAAAGGGGTGTATAGAGAGGTCTCTTGTGTGATGTTGTGCTCCCGACACCTGCCACCAGAAGTTTATTGTCCTCTGTGTATATGTGTGTGTGTGTATATATATATATATATATATATATATATATACACATTCCTCTCCACACGTATTCTTGTGCATTCAAACATACATACCCACATAACCACACACAACCTGACGGAGCAGGCGTGAATTCATCTCAGCTAAGGAGATTGTGGAAAGGAGGATGGGAACTCTAGGCACATGGTGGATAGGAAACAAGAATAAAGGAACCTGAGAAGTAACTGGTGTGTCTGGGAGACCTGATGGGCTCGAGCACAGAACAGCTCCAGACTCGCACTGAGAGGTAACCAAGAGAGCACTGTCAGGACCAGATATGGCAGGCACTGAATGTCAGGCTAAGGGAATGGACTGTTTCTTTACAGTTAGTGATGAGGCCAGCGAAGATTTTTGGGCGGGAGAATATTAGAAGGGACATTTTAGGGAGACTGATCTAGCCATGGTGCAGAACAAAGAGGCAGGGCCTAGAGCAGTGGTGAGGTTTCCTTCTAGACTTTGAGCTCAGGTTAAGCCCAAAAATGAAAGAGGGGGTGGCAGATGGGGTAGGAGTGTAAGAGGAGCAACAAGTAAGGGTATAAATGTACAGAAATCAGGAAAAAAGACCCAGACTTCAGGAGGAGCCCATGTTGGAGATTGTTCTGGGTAAAGAGGCTGAAAGGACTTCAGCAGTGAGAATTCATAGGTCTGTTCAGGTGTTTCATTGTTAACTCGACTCAACTGCTTCCTACATCTGTTCTCTCTCTTCTAAAAGCCATCCTCACTCTTTCCTCTCCATCCTTTCTCTATCTCACAGCTTTTGCTTCCTTTCCATATGTAGAGCCATGATAAGTCATGGTTTTATGCATACGGTGATAATAGAAATTCCTTGTTGGTTGGTCCTCATAGAAACTGAGTTGAAAACAAAGCACTTGGGCCAGAATCTGGTAAGAATGGGATTTTTTTTCATTTTTTGATATTTCAAGGTTATTATTTCTAAATAATAGCAATTAGGAAAACATCTATTCATTAGAAAGATGGCAATGTAGACAAGACAATTGGAGAAAATTTTGAATTATTGCCCCTTTCAGTCTCTACTTTTCTTTTATAGTTTTCTTCTTCTTTTTAATAGAGTTTTATGTGATAGCCAGCCTATTTGGTAGGTGGGATAAATTCAGTTATTCTCCATTGTTTTATTTTGTTTCACATTTAACATGTATAGACTAGAGCTTAACTCAGCAGTTCCAATCTCAGCTGCAAATTATTATCACCTGGGAGTTTTTAAACATATCATTTCCTGGGCCCCACTCCAGACCAGTTGAATCTGCATCCCTCTGGGGCTGGGGAGGGTGATGCCCATGTACAGGTGATTATCATGTGAAGCCAGACAGGGAGTCTGTTCTTTCTCCACAGCTCCTTCATCTCATACCTGTTGTCAGCTGGCGTTAACTAGGATTATTCATAAGTGGTAACCGTTAGTGCCAGTTTGGAGTATGTTTTAACAGGGGTACAATATTTTAAGGATAAGGCCCTGCTTAGCAAGTTATTGCAAGTTACCGTTAAGGAAGGCACTCAAACTGAGCACATCCTCTGAGCAGAAGATTACGGTGAAGTTGCTTTTCAGAGCATGATAAAAATAGAGGAAGGAGAGATTTAAGGGAGTAAATATTACTTGCTAAAATTCAGGCACGCTTGCAGTTAAATCTCACAGTTGTATTTTGATAAGACGTGCATAGGTTAATGTTTCTCTCCTGTCTTTCATTGTGTAATTTACAGTTTCAAGCTATATCCCAGGGATTTAAAGGCCCCTTGTTGATATTTAAAGGGCATTTTAAGCAAATAAATGATAAAATGTCTTTCGAAGCAGCTAAAATGTACCTGCATTGTATCCACTTAATGAGAATATGCTAAAAAGCAAGAGGTGTTTCTACTGGACCCTACATTGTGCAATTTTAAGCAAGTTTTAAATGAAAATAAATTCCTCTATTTGACATTGCTTTTTCTTCAGACAAAACAAAAAGGATTTCTAGATGTCAGGATTCTTTTATAGGAATGGTGATCTGTGGACCAGATGAATGCACTTAATATTTCCAAGAGTCTGGGTAACTTTTTCTTTTCAAATGAGACTGTGTGTGATTCCCAATTTTTAATTAGTAAAAAAAAAAAAGTCGGGAAGACATGCTTTCTCACCCCCTGCATCGTTAGAATGCCCTGATTCAGTCCAGGCATGTGTGTATGTACGTATGTATATTTATATGTATATATACATACACGAATACATATACATACATATATATACACATATGTATATACACAAGGACATATACAAAAATTGAAATACTATCATTATCTATTATACATCTGCTTGTTCTTTTTCTCTGATAAATTCTAAATCAGTAGTTCCAGTGGCATTTTTTCTCTGGTATAGTTCTATTTTTCTCTATAGATATTTTTGCTATAGTGCAATTTCCCCAGCATCTTGGGTTTTGCTATTTTAAGTTGCTCTATTTAGGACTTGGAATGGCTCCAAATAGGTTGGTATATAAATTTAAACATCAACAAACAGTAATCAAAGTATCAGCTGGCCCTATACATCTTTGCAAAAATAACCATTTCTTTAGAAAGTTGTATCTGTCAGCATTTATTCTCTGCAACAATTAATATCTTGCCTTAAAAGTACAATATACCTTCTAGATGGAATCAACAACTTCTTTAGCAAGAAGTGTCACCAAGGGAGCAGGAGAGAGAAAAAAGTACAGCATTAAAGAACGGAAGAGAGAGAGAGACAGGAGGAGAAAACAAGAAATTATATGGACATTTGAAGGTGGCTGCATAGGGAGAAAGAGAAGACCCTGCTCCCAAAATAGATGTGTTTGGTGCCTGTGAGAAATGCTTGTGGCTTTGGTTACCCATCATTGCACTACTCCATCAGATATTTGGCCCATAGTTGACTTTCTCCTCTCAGGCTAGCTACAATCCAGAAGAGCTAAAGATCAATGAGAAGAAGAAACCAACACCTTAATTTAAATATAAGAATAGAAATTAACATGAAATTAACATGAAATCCAAGTCAGATCCTGCCAAGTAATACGTCACTTGGTCACCTATGAAGACTCTACACTCTGCCAAGGAGTGTATTTCAGCGAGGTATGACGAAGTGCGTAACAGAGGGCTGGCAATGACCATGTGTCCATTTTGGACCATGTCCAAAAGTGGTCAGATCCTGAACGTGTCCAAGTGAACCATCAAACAGTCCACTCAAAAGAATTATTACAATAGCTCATTGTTTTATTCCAGCAAAGAGGCTAAATTACCACAGTGCTTTAAATGACCTTGATCACCTGTCCCTATGGAAGGGAAGACAGACTCACAGTACACCCTCATAAGTTTCATCATGGTATCACGTGTTCCTCACTGCGACACCTTAAGGGGAGCTGGGTAGATAATATAATCTCCCTCCTGCTGCCACCACTTGCCTATTTTTTTAAGGTGAAGAAAATGAGAAGTCAAATTTAGGAATTAAGAGCACAGACTGGCCCCAGGCTACCTAGATTCAAATCATAGGTCTGCTACTTGTTACTTGAATAACCTTGGGCACATTAACTAACCTCTCTAACCTGGTTTATTACCTGTATCATAGGAATGATAATACCTATCCCATTGAGTTTTTATGAGGATTAAATGAATTATGTTTAAGGTTTTCAGAACATAGCATATAGTAAGTATTCAGTAAATGTTAGCTATGTTTATTATTATTTGAAATCTTTTCAAATTTTGCCTCATAATAGGCAAAATCAAAGTATCTTGGTTTTTTGTTTTGTCTTTTCTGATCACTAAAGATGACAACCATATTTAAATAAGTTTACAAACTGTCTTTATTTCTTTTTTCTGTGAATTGCTCATGACCTTTGCTCATTTGTCCACTGATTTGTGTCTCTTTATTATTGATTTTAAAGTGTTCTTTGTATGCTAAAGTACTCTTTGTATACTTTCTGTATATTATACAAATAGTAATCATTTTCTCCTAGTCTGTGACTTCTTTTTAACTTTATTTTGCCATTACAGATGTTTGTAATTTTTAAGCAGTCAAATTTGTTAGTCTTTTCATTTACAGCTCTTATTTACTTGGTTAGGAAGACGTTCTGCATCACAAGATTATAAAAATGTTATCCCATATTTTCTTCTAGTACTTATACAATGTTTTTAAAAGTTATTCTCTAATCCACTTAGAATTTTGGTGTATGTTGCGAGATGATATGCCAACTTTATCTTTTTCCCAAATTGTCTGATCTCCCTATGATTTGATATAGAACCTATTGGCAAATTCCAACATAAACAAAACAATGGGTCTAAACTTTTTCCCATTCCATCAATCTATTTATCTATTTCTGTGCCTATTTTAACTTTTGATTAGGTCAGTTCCAAATAATTCTATACTTCCAATACATGTTGTGACATTTCTTGCACATTTTTCCTGCCAGATGAAATTTAGAGTCAATTTCTCAAATTTCAAAATAATTTTATTAGAATTTAAATTGGTGTTGCATTAAATTAATAATTTTGGAAGAACTGATATCTTTACAATAATACGACTTCCATTTATCCAGCCCTTTAGATCCTTCAGTAGAAATTTATTATTTTCCTCATAAAGATTTTGGTTATTTTGCGTTAGGTTTATTCTTAAGTGTTTTGTATACATTGTTCAAATTTTCTCATCACATTCCATTTATTTCTGCTTAAATAGGGAATATTTCTTTTATAACTGTCCTTATAGTATTCTTTAATCTAATAGTTTTATATAGTTGATTTATTTGTTTTTAATGAGAATGAATGATTGTAGTGTTTCACTATTAAGTACGATGTTTGCAGCGTATTTCTGATAGATGCTGTTTATCAGTTTAGGAATGTTTTATTCTATTGCTAACTTACCAAGAGTTTGGGTTTATCAAAAAAATGATAGTGGGCATTGAATTTTATTAATTGCCACTTTTATATTTACTGGAATGATATGATTTTTTTCTCCATTGATGAAGTGAATTAAACTAATAGAATTCCTAATGTTGAATTATCTTTGTATTCTTGTAATAAACCCATCATGTTTATTATATATTAGTATTTTGACACTTCACTGCATGCAGTTCATATCTATATTTGTATGTGATATTGGTCTATAGTTTTCTGTTTTGTAATATGTTTATCTGGCTTTGTATCACAGATATGCTAAATCTACTGAGAATTTCATGGTTCCCATTATTTTCTATGCTTTGAAAGGCTTTATATAACAAAAGAATTATTTGTTTTTTAAATTAATCATAAAACTTGCCTAGTAAAACCATCTGCACCTTGTGTTATTTGGAAGAAAACATTGATTTTTTTTCAATATAGCTATGGTTATTAGTTTATTCAAATTTTTAACTTATGCTTGAGGCAATTTTCAAAACCCACAGTTTCCTAGGTAATTGGTCACTGTATCTATATTTTTCAGTGTGTTGATAAAAACATTCTATTCTTTGAAAGTCTCTTGATCTGTGGTTATATCCACCTTTTCCTCTTGTTTTTAAAATAGTTTTCTTCCTTTCACCTTGTCAAGATTGTTAGAGGTGTTCTAATTCACAGGTCTTTTCAATCAGCGCTTATATTTATTTATCAAGTCTACAGATTTTTCTGTTTTATTAATTTACTTTTATCTTTGTTTCTTTCTGATTTTTTTAATCTATTTTGTTCTTTTCCTAGCCTCTTTAGTTGAATGCTTATATTATTTTCAGAATTTTTTCCTAATAAATGAAAAACAGTTTTCTCAGAATAGAATCTTAACATCTCATAGTTTTTGATATGACTAGTTTTCATTGACATTCACTCAGTAACGTAATTTAACTTATTTTTTAAAATTATTAGAGTAAGAGCTGTATGTTATAGAAAGCCAAAAATAGTCAAATAATAATGATAAAATAATTTCTTAATCCACCGCCCAGATATAACCAGTTAGCCTTTTATAATCAGTCTTATGAATATAAAAATTAACACAAATGAAATCAGACTACACATTCTGTTTTGTAACCTGCCTTTTTTACTTATTATATTTCACAAATATCTGCCTAAATCATACATATTCTACTAGAACATCAGTTTTATTAGCTGTGCTGTACCACCCTTTATTCAAATATTTTTATCACTGGATATTTAGGTTGTGTCTAATTTTCATTACAACACTAACACGCTCTGTGAGACACCACATACACACACCAACTGAGGACCTTAAGGATTTTTCCTACTGAGAAATGACATAACTAGATCAATTATTAAAGCAGTACGAAAGAATTCAACATAATGCATTCAAACTGCATTTCTCTTCACCTCAAACAAATTCTAGAAAGGAGAATATCCATGAGAGAACCACAGATGATGGCTGAGTCAACCAAAGCAGCAGATAAGGAACAAAAAAGGAGCATTTATTGAACATCTTCTGTATGCCAAGTACTTTGTTAGGTGCTCTCATATCTGTTGTCTGATTTATTTGAGCCTCTGTTTGAAAAAAACAAAAAACAAAAATCTTTATGTTAGGTATCAGTGTTCCTATTCTTTTCTTAGAATAGGAAACAGGATCTCAGAAAAGTTAAAATCACGGTGGCAGAACTGAAATTTAAATGCAAGCTTGTCCTCTAAAAATGTGGAACTTACTAGAGAAGGAGGATTTTGTCAATAATTATGAGTAAAATTAATATATCTGCTATGAACTATGTTAATTTTTCTTTATTTTAAGCCTTGTCTAGGCCCAAATTGATCAGGCCCAAATTAATGCATGATTCATTACTAATGCCTTAATAACATAGAAGGGATTCTGGTTAATTAAATTTTTTGCTTATATATATTGCTTTTGAAAAATAAGTTGCCACATATTGGTACTTCTTGTGATGTTTTTATGGCTACATTTTGGAGTTTTATATATGCATATTCTCTATTAATTTTGTTATGGTTCATGATGCCTGGCCAAATAAAAAGCTATCACATTAATTCACTTCCAAAATAAACTTAAGACCGATTGTAAACATTTTTCCAAGGAAAATATTAGAGCTAATTTGTATTTCTTTATCAAGTCATGCAAAGGAATATTTACTTAGTATCATTAGGCAAACGTGTAAACTTTGGTCACAAATCTTTCATAAGCCATTTCAATACAATCTGGAACTCCTTCTGTGTAAAATTCCCAGGAGATTCTAGAAGGCTGAAATTCATGATGAAACCATTTGTACAACTTGTGTGCTGCATAAGAATTATGCCCAGCCTACATCACGTGACATCAGGGCAGAACAAAGCATTGGTGAAAGACTGGATTTGGTTTGGAGAGGGCCCAATGGCAAGTGAAACAGTCATCAATTTGAAATATACATGGGGCACATTGCTAGGACGGGCCCTCAATGTCCCCTCGCTCAATTATGAAAGAACACCTCTCTGCTCACCAAGTCAGAAATAGTCTTTCTTCCCATTCAGTTACCTTATCCATCCTCTTCAGAAAAATCAAATGAAGTAGAATAAGATAGAAACTCTAACATTAAGAAAACGACTCCATTTCCTAACTCTAATTTGTTTAGCACAGTGCCTGGTAGATAGCAAATAATAAATTAATATTTGTTGACCTTTCTGTTAAAGTTGAGGATAATTACTCCATTTAGTTTTTAAGCAAGAAATCTTCTAACTTTAATTGTCTTTACCTCCTCTCCTTTTTGTTCTTCTGTGCCCATCATTCACAACCACCATTTCTGTCTTTGCTCTTCCAAATTCTTCTTTCTTCACCCTTTTAAGTATGCTTTTCGGTGATGTACTTCTCTTAACTTTGTCTTATGTCTTGCCCAATTTACTATTTTGAGAGGTTTTATAAAAACCTTATTTCCCACTCTCTCTGTTTCCCCAGTTTCCAATTTATGTCCCACGAGGGCATTAGATCTTCCAACATTGCCATAACTTCAGGCAAATCTCGGTAAAATATCATTTAAAATCCTCTCATATTTTTCCTTCCACAATTTGGTTCTCTATGTGGGATCAGTTTTTATGTATAAAATAAATGCTTTTCCTCCTTACAGAATAGAGTGATAATTAAAGAACAGCAAATAGTATTCCCCTGCCACACCTAGATTTGGAAAAGTCAGAATTTACCCCCTACCTGCTTCTCTCTTGCACCTTCTTTCCTATCTCTGTTTCTCTGCCACCTTCCCTGAGCCAGGACCCACTGGTATCCAAGGCCATCAGGGTCAATGGCCAGGAACAGCAGCTCTGACCTTGCCCCACAGTGAACTCTGGAAATTTCTATTGAGCAGTCTCTACCAAGTGATGAGGTGAGCTGTTTATTCCAATCTACTGTGACTTTCAGAAAAGCAGAAGTCTGGAACCTCCAAAAACATCTCGGTCCTTTTGTTCTTGATCAAATAAGGCACTAAAGTCACAAATATAAAACCAGAAAGGCACTAAGAAGAAAAGTGAATCCAAATGTCAACTCCATTTTTCAATCATGTAGCACTCTAAAAATTTAACTCTTCTCGTCTCTTCACCCAAATGTGTTGATATGTTCATAAACTTGGAGAAGCCATTCAAATCAACTTCTCACATAAAGAAAGTTCATTAGAGAATAGAGCTTTTAGGAAGTGACTAGAACAAGAAGAATAATAAGTATTAAGAGATTAGATACAGATTAATTTTACCTCTGATCAACAGCAAGTCAACGTAATTTATAAAACACTGCTCCATAGTTTTTCATTTGTTCCATTTATTAAGTGCTTAGCATAGTGCCAGGCTAAGCCTTCCAGGCAATCAAAAATGAACACAACATAGTCCCTACACTCAGGAAGTTCACAGTATAGTGAGAAAGATAGTTGTGTAAGCAAATAATTACAGTACCTGTGCAACAATACAGGGATGTACAGGCTTTCTGGAAAGCGTTGAGGAGGTGGCACTCCATGTTAACACAGAGGCCATCAAAACGCAGACAATATTTCAATCAGGCCTGGAAGGATCAATAGGGTCAATGTAGTGAGGTGGGGAGATGAGAAAAGGGGAAAGAAGGGAAGGACATTTCAAGCAGAGAGCCCAGAAGTATAAGAAGACAGTAATTCCCAGCGGCAGGATATGTGAATGGCATTGGAAGGGAAATCTAGAATCTAGTCCCAAAGAAACAATGTATCTTACTAAGGACTTGGGACTTTATCCTGCCTGCAATTGGTTTTGAAATTCTACCCTTTGCTCTTAGAGATTAAGTATAACAATAATGAAAATAACATAACTTATTGGGCAGTTATTAAATGCCAGAAACCACCTTAAGTATTTGAACTGTTTTCAAATTTAATCCTCAAAACAAACCTATGAAGTAGGAACGATTATTATCCTAATTGTATATGAAGGAAACTGAGGCTTAGAGAATTTCCACTGAGATGGAGGCAGAGGAAGAAAAGAGGGGAAAATTTTTCATTTTCTATAACAAATTTGGTGGTGAATATACATTTGAACAAAGTATTTCTTTGCCAAGAAAAAAACACTGTCTAAGAGGATGGGGAGACATTGATTGCACTTTAATGAAAGTTGGCAGAGCTAGAGGAGATCCCTAGTTTTTCTTATTATTAGCCCCTCCTTCACCCCATTTTCAGAATGAATACAAAGAAGAAGGTAGGGAAAGAAAATTATACAAGGAGGTGCTGTCATCTCCAGCAGGGCCCCTCTGGAATCACTGCTATTCCTCCACTCTGCTTCTTTCCTCCAACATGAGTTGTTAGCAGTAACAGTAAGCCATCTTGTAGTGCTTGCTGTATGCTAGACCTAAACTAAACACTTCACGGGTGTTTGCTCATTTTATCTTCAAAACAGCATCATTCACAGCCTGCTTGCTACCTCAATTCACAATTGAGGAAACTGATGCTTGGTGGGGAGGGGGTCCATGATTCTTCGCTGTAATACTGCCTGTAACCTTTCTCCATCCACTTCCATTTCTCTGTCCCTTTCTTCTCTCAGCCATTGTCATCTAGGTAACAGTGCTGTTCCATGAACCTGTGGAATTTCTTACTGCAGAATCACAGAATTGATAAGTGGAGGTTCTTGGTTATATACTGCCTTTTTCTTTCTCCTTTCTATATTTTATATATCTGTGCCTAGCATTAATCTAGCACTTAATATATGGCAGGAACTCTTCCAAAGCTCCCTCAATGTATTTACTCATGTAATACAATGACCTTGAGAGAAATACTATCACTTTCTCAGCTGAAGATTCTGAGACACCAAGAGGTTAAGGAACTTCCCCAGGGAATAGAGTAAGACACAGTATGAGGATCTGAACCCAGGAAGTCTAGCTCCAGTGTCTGCGTTCCTATTCAGGCTTCATCTTACTCGACTTAGCAGGACTTGGCACCCCCACTCACTCACTTGTTCTCAAAATCTTTTCTTTACTTGGCTTCCAATCCACCTCACTTACCTGGTTCTCCTCCTACCTTTCTGGCTTCTCCATCTCATTCTCCTTTGCTAGTTCCTTCTTGTCTCCCTGACTTCCAAAAGCTGGAGTGCCCCAGAGATCAGTCCTTGGACCTGTTTTTTATACTCAGTCCCTGGATGTTCTCAGCCAATCTCACAGTTTAAACTATCATCTCTATGCAGATACCTTCAAAATTGATATCTCCTGCCTTGAACTCTCCTATAAACTTCAGACTCATATATCTAACTGTCCACTCAGCCTCTCTACATGGCTATCTAATGGGTATCTCAAAATCAACAAGCCGACAACCGACCTCCTGCTTATCCTCCACAAACTTGCTGCTCCCCATCTCAGTTAGTGGCAATTCTACTCTTAGTTGCCCAGGCCAAAAAATGGATGTCATCCTTGACTCCTCATTTTTTCTCACAACACATCCAATTCATCTGTAAAATATACCCAAGATTCAACCACTTTTCACCATCCCCACTATCACTACTCTAGTCTGAGCCACTAGTGTCTCTTGCCTAGATGTTGCAATGGTTTCTAACTACTCTCCCTGCTTCTCCCCTTGACCCCCCCTACCAACACAGTGAGGCATTTGCCTTGAATGCAAAATGTAAGGGCATCAAAAAACTCAGTAATCCAGACAAATGATATTTTAATGCAATATTTTTAAAAAAATCAAAATCAATGCAAAAAAAATCCGTAATTTAAGATAGCAAAATTTTGAGTAAAAACAGGACCAGACCCTGTGTTTGCATTACTTACCTCCTTTGCTTCACCTCGGGCCAAGCCCTGCCCTACTCCCTTCAATGTATTCTCAACAGTTGGAGTGATCCTGTTAAAACATAAGTAAAATCTTGTCTATCTCTGGCTTCACATCTCAGTGCAAAAGCTAAAGTCCTTACTGTGACCTACGAGATCCTACATGATCTGGTCTGCCATTATCTCTCTGACCCCAACTCCCAACTTCTCTCCTCATTTACTCAGCTCCCTCCTCTCCACAAAGGCCTCCTCGTTGTTCCATCAACAAGCTCCCACCTCAGCTTGCCAGGCCCTCTGCTTGGAACGCTCGCCTCCAAATGCGTTGCCAAGATCTCTCCCCAGACTCACTCTATCAGGACCACACTATCTAAAATTTCATCCCCCCCATACACACACTTCATATTCCTCTTCCATTCTTTATTTTTTTCTCCTCAGAAATTATCATATGCACACTGTATATTTTACTTATTTGTCTTGTTTATTGTCTCTCTCACTCACTATAAAACTCCATGAGATTTTTTGGGGAGAGGGGTTTGTTTCATTCTCTGCTATAGCCTCAAAACAGTGTCTCAAAAACAAAAAACATTCTTGGATGATAGTAGGTACTCAGTAAATAATTTTTGAACGAATAAGTGGTAAACATTCCCAAGTACTTTCCTCTGTCTCCAAAGGCATTAATGCCTGCTATATACAGGTTTTGAATTCTATTGCCTCAATAAATTACATTGGGAGCTACTCTTTCAAAATGCGGTAGTCTCACAGCTGAAGAATTTACAAGGTGCTAAATTAGAAAATGTATTGCAAAACCTCTCTTTCAAATTGACCAGCTTTTTTTTTTAACAAAAGTTTGACTTGCCTAAAAAAATATTTATCTGGGATTCAAGTTCACCTCTTAGATTAGGTCAACATTGGAAGAGGGGGTTGTTTTTGAGAAATAAACCTAGAAGATGAAGTGTCTCTTGTGGCAAATTCTCAAGTTTATTTCCATGTCCTGACTTCCAATGACTTGACACTATATTGACACGTTATATAGATTTTCTCAATAATTTCAGAGTGAACCTCTAAGTGACCAAAAGACCTTTCTAATGTCAAAATATCTTTCATCACCTTTACTAATTATTAACCAAAACTAAAGGTAGATTTTGTAAATAAACTTTTGATGGAAAAGATGAAGTTCCGCAAAGAGCAAATCTACAACTTGGCAAGGACAATAGACTTTGCTTTTAAACATCTGTAAGACACACATGACTAACCTCATTGGACCTCAGTCCCTCTGTGGCCTCCCTGCTCGTGCAGGTTAAACTCAGCACTATGGGAGAACTGAGAGTGTCCCCACAAAAAGACAAGTTTAATAAAATTGGGGAAAAATTCAAGAGTTAGACTTTGTCTTAAAGGCTCATTTTCTTTGTAAATCTTCAAAATGCCTATATTGTTTTATTTTTTATGAGGATTTATATTGCTTCATAGAGATTCCTATGACTGTATTCACCATCCGACTAGGATTATAAACTGAAAGCAGGTCTCATTTCACTCCTATGTTGTAGTATCCATAAGAAGAGGATTTACACGATAAGTGTGTCAGTAAAGCTACATGTCCCAGCCTGGATTACTGCACCTATATCAAATCACCACTATCAAAAAGACACTTTCTAATTTGTCTTAGCCAAAATACAAAGTTAGGATTTTTTTTAAATCACTGCCTTTTGCAAAGTACACACACACGCACACACACACTGGCATCTTAACTGAGTTAGCCTACTGCCCATAGAATACAATGCCCAAATGGCGGCAGGAGGTAGAGCCGGCATGCCGACAACGCTAGCTAAATACTTCTTGAGAGAATGAATGAGTGATACTGAATTGGCCTGGGTCAGAAGTAAGCAAGAATTATTAGAAAAGTCAGGGGTAAAATGACCATGCTTATGCAGAGCATGAAATTGGTCTGTCCCTGTAACAGCTAATGGACATTCTCTGGAATCTCATACTCTTTTCCTTTGGCTTTCTAAAATATTTTGAAAATATTACTTTCTAAATGATCCTCATCTATTAGCCTGGGGACTTTTTTTATTCTATTACTTTAATAATACTTGGAAGCTGCCTTTTACTGAAACGATCACCTCAGTCTCACTTTTTTTTGGTCACCCAATTTTTTGGCCCAGTTTCCTATATTATTAATGGTCCATTCATTCTGAATCTTTAAATTACAACCAAAATCAGGATAGAAAATCTCAATGCACAGAACAGAAAATTTTTAAAAGGACTTATAGTCAAATACGTTAGATTCGCTCATGGTTCAAATCATCATGAAACACATTTCCTCCGTCTTGGTTGGCAGAGCACAGTGAGCAGCAGAGAATCAGCAAAGAACCTCCATTGAGCCACTCACACTCTCACCCAGCAGGTCAGTGTAGGACCCCTACGGACAGGAGCAACTCCAGGGCCTCACACCACTGTTCCTGGAAACTTCAGCATGGCCATATCCTTGTGGGGGAACTTGTGGATGGGAGCAACCATCACGTTTAGAATGGGGTTCAAATCACGTTCCCAAATACAAAGTATAGATAATAAAATGTTGAAATTGCATATTCATATTTACATACATAAACACGGACATATGTAACCCTTTCATAATTTCTTAGATTTTTACAAAGGGCTTCATGTCCTGTGGTGAGTGGTCCATGGGGTATATGACCCAGGTGGTAGTAGGCCCTTCCAACACCACTCAAAAGGATGCATTGTTCTTGTTTCGTTAAAACCCATGTGACATTTTTATTACACAGAGTAGTTTGCATGATGACTTCTGTGTATCCAACACCAGCGCGCTCTGTTTTAGAAACTGATCTTTGGAGAATAAGTAGGTAAACGCCTCAGGTAACACATAGAATAGCTAAATGAAATCTCTCAGGATTTTGATACTTTATCCTAGCTGATTTGATTTAGTAACAGGGCCCCCTTCCCACATCTGCAAGGACCATTTTGAATATTCTTTTAATTGACAAGAGCCAATTTGTTTTTGAGCATTTGGTGACATTCTGTGATAACTGAATTGAGAATTACTGATCTGCGTTCTAATTGGAGAAGGGGTATTATTCGTTTTTGATGTCTAGACTTTACCTAAAATTGTACATTTTTTACAAACTCTTTTGCAATGAGGATATTAACTGGCCTTGTTTGTGTGTGGCTGTTAGTTGCTCTAACCTGAACGACTCATTTATAGAGAATGTTTCCTAAAGATGTCCTTCATGAAAAGCACAAGTTTGGACCTGGCAGCAGTAATTTACTTAATTTATCTTAAATTTGGTTTCAGTGAGCAACCCTAATTAACCTGATTTTTTGCTGATAATCACTCTCAATGGAATCAAATCACAAATCCGGGGATGGATTGAGCGGCACCCAGAAGGAAGCAGCCCTCCGCGCACTGGTCCAGCGCACAGGATATAGCTTGGTCCAGGTAGGAACTTCTTCTGACATCTGCTGAGCCCCACCACTGGCTTCACAGAATGGTGGGAATATTAATGGCCGTAAGATGCAAAATGTGAGCAGGCAGTCATGTAACTCCAGATGGATGTTACTTTCCAGGGAGAAAGGAAGTTGCATCATTTTAGTTTTGTAGGTGACCCTGCAGGTAACGTTCTTTCTACTCTGGGTTGTCAACTCAACCTTAACTCATCATTTGAAAGCAGAATCAGTGTCCACAGTCATAGAGACTATTGCAGTTTTGAAAGGCCATTTAAGTATACAAAAGGGCAACTGGAATTTACTACCCAAAGCTGTCTGTGAAGTAGACCCAGGCTAGTCTTTCAAGAATCAGCAGAGAACAAACTATCCAGGAACTAGCCTTAGTTTCCAGATAGACGCTACAGATGTAGGAAGACTTCTAGATATAGGATCAGCCATTTGGTCAGCCTAGCTATTTCAGGATGTTTCTCAAAATACCTACCCAACAGTTTAGGATTTATAATTTCTCTCCATGTTCAGTATTTTTGAAAAGGAAGAAAGAAAAAAATCCTAAAACTGTCTATTTATAGATGTTGCTTGTTAAGAATTACTTGTATATTATTATTATCTTTATGATAACCTCCTTTAGAAAGCTTATGATACATTAAAAAGCAAATTTGTATTAGACATATAAATTATCTTATTTGAAGAAATAATGTCGCTCTTTTTACAGTAAGGCAAAGTATTTTAATTCTCAGCTATTGTCTTTCACCCACGTACTCTTCCAATTTACCCAAATCTATGTGCTATTATGAATACAAATGTCATATGTGGATAAAAATAAAATATGCAACAGTGTTCTTTTATTACCTGTTTCTTTGTCAGATTGTTTCAAAATGTACTACATTTAGTTTTCGACTAATCTTATAAGTCATGGCATGCTTTGTTAAAGATAACATAATGCTCAAAGTTATTTCTAATTTTTCAATCTAGTGAAGAGTGTTTATTTAGGCTTTTTTAAGATTTCAGAAACTATTATTTCATGGTAGATTTTTTTAAAGTTTAATTTAAGTCAAGGGACACACTAAAATATTGTTAGTTTTTTAATACTTAAAAGTCAAACTATTCTACGATCATTAATAAACTTTTAAATTTTTTCACCTCCAAATTTAATATGCTTCAAAATAAATGACTGACTGAAAAATTTTTATGCAGCTCTCTACCCCATGAAGGGCAATTTTATAATCCATAGAGAAAATTCTATGCAGTGTGTGAACAGAGTCACTTAGAATAATAACTTTTTTTGACATCTGCTCAGGTACAGTTAGCTGAAAAGAGGTTTTCCTTTCCTTTTGTAATCAACACTTTCATAAATGTTATAAAAAATCAAAAGTGTCTTTCAATCAGTTTTTTTTTCTTTTTAACTTCTTAGTATCTGAAACATTCACACAAAGACAGTGGGAGTGGAAGGCACTTAAACTCTTTTGAAAAGCAATTTGTCAATATTTATATATATAAAGTTGTCCGCCTTCTGGAAAAAAATCTCTAATAGTCCAAAATATAATGATAGAAATATATTAATATATATAAACATGTCTAGTTTGACATTATTTATAATATCTCAATATCACAAACCTAAATGTATAAAAGTAAGGAAATTATTAAGTAAACTATGAATAGGTAATCATTACTTTCAACAAGCAGAACTTTATGAGAAATAATCCTACAACAATATAAATTTTTCATTTAATTTTCGTCTGGACACTGGTTCTTCGTTTTCCCCCAGATGAAATTCACGGCAAGTCTCATGATGTTTCTGGTAACTTTCAGAAAATAAAAGATCCTCCACTAAATAATTAATATGTCTAGTCCTGTATAATAAAAACTCAAATTCTTTCAAAGTTTTAGCTATTTTCCTTCCCCAAGGATGTCAGGGTGGAGGGTGATTCTTCAGAAGCATAGTTTCATATGCCAGTTTGCCAACTATAATTACTGTCTCAGAGTGGAACCAGAAGGGAGGAATAAAGGCACAGGGAAGTTTTTACTTGACTGATACTGGCATTGGGCTCTCTGGGCCAGGCAGGTATATAAAGCTCATGGGATACTTTGTAGGATCGTCAGAGACATCCTTAATTCTATTGCTGGGTATCTCTCACCTGGCTACACTCTCCTCTGGCTGGCCGCTTCTCTGGGCCTCAGTCTCCTCATGCGGAACTCTTTTTGACACTCCAAGTAGCCCTCTTGGAGAAGATGGACAATAACCCCTGATTCCTACACATGGTCAGACTCTAGTTCCCTGAGACACCAATTCTCCGACTCAGTAAAATCTGACACAAAACAACACACAACAACCACCTTTCCTTCTGACCAACATCAAAGCAGCATGCCAAACCATCGCTCACCATTAGATATTTCAGGAGTGCTGTGGACCCACCAGCCTAGTGGCTTCCCAAACACAGGGAATGCACATCAAACTCTCTGAATGCTTTCCTTACTACTCCTCTCCCCCGCTTTATATAAACTGAGAGGCACCTCCCAAATCCTTCCACTTAGGAGGAACTAGGATTCACAACACCCCAGTAATGGTCTCCAAATATCCTGCGTGAACTCCAAAAAATCCTCTGAAACTCTCCAATCTCTTTTCTAAACTCAGGGATGGGAAGTGAGAAGGGGTGTTCAAGTCAAGAACATAAAACAATTAATTTCCTGCTACCTCCTTGTCCTGCTTGGTGGTCCAGTGACTTGGTTTCATATCCAAACCGGTGGCTAAAATAATCTCATCCATCTTAAAATCCTGGTGCAAATGAAATAGTGTTCAGTAATTACGTAATCATTTAAAAAATTCTTCAGGACAAAAAATTATAGCATGTTATTATTAAAGCTATGTAAAAAGTTTGCAAATAATATTTTTTAAAAAGACTCAAATGGCAGTGGAGATAATTTTACAAACTTAATGCTATGATTTAAAAATATTTGCATTATAGAGAAAAAAAGCCCAAAAGGGCTATTTTACCTCTACAATTTAAAATGTTTTCAAATAAAATATCCCTAAAAAGATATGGTCAATCTGCATATTACTTTGAACTTACATATTCACTTATATTCAGAAAATGTTAATAATGATGATTTAGATCATAAGTTCATAACAATGACAATAATAACAAAACAATAGTAAACATTTATTGGGCACTTATATCTTAATGCATTGTATATATTAATTCATTTAATCCTCACAATAACACTATGAGGTAGCTACAATGATCATCCCCAATTTCCAGATAAAGAAAACAAGGCACAAGGAGGTTAAATATCCTGCCCAAGATTTATAAACTATAATTCCACTGCTATTAGGCAAAATTTCTAGCATGATTTCCAGAACTAAGCGTGGTTATGACGTTATCTCTAAGATGCCAATTTTAGAGATTAGCATGCCAGGGCATAAAAAACTATTTTATTGAGCCTGAACATTGTAACATGATTTACTTTAAATAATATTTATTTGTTAACAAAATGACTACTGGATCAGAAATTCTCCAATAATGTAGAAACCTATTCTAAAACCTAGTTATCTAGATCTAAAGCCACTAATCGAGATGTAAATACATACAAGACTTGATTCAATCATTTTGAATGAACTGGAAAATCCTTCCCCATTTTGGCTGCAAAGTACAGAAAAGCACCCAAGACTTCAAATCAGTGACGTGTAACTTAACCCAACGTCTACCAATTCAAGTTGTATGACCTCGAACAAATCCCTTAACTGCTCTCAGTCTTTATATCCAGAAAATTGACTAGATCTTATCCCCACTCTATTAGTCATGATTTTAGGATTCTAGAATTTGCTCAATCTAGTCATTGGTCAGCATTAGTCTGAAAAGACAAATATGTATTGAGACACAGCTTCCAACTCTTTGCAACAACTTAGGGAAAATTCTTTAACATTCTCAATACTTCAGTCTTCTATTCTAGATTAGAGAAAATATTATTATCAAAAAAAGAGGACAACATCAGGTTTAGTTTTTTAAAAAAATCTCTCTATAAAAAGGAAGCTAAAGAAACATCTTAATACAATTCAAGGAGCATCCCCATAACATGATAATTAAAAATTTTAAGGTGATTGCTAAGTTAGGGTTTGATGGTTTTACTTTTGTTATATCTCTGCAGTCTTTGATATTAAATGTTAAACACTTGTAAAACAAGAATTCAAAAAGCAGAGGGCCACTAATTTGTGCTCTCTTATCAGCAGCAGGACAAATAAAGCTATCAAAAGTAGAATTTTGCAGGTTACTTAATAACGTGAGCCAGTCGTTTATATCGCAACTGATGCAAGAATACATGCTTGTGAGGGTTTCAAAATCTACTCTATGATATCATTTTTCTATAATTGGATATCTTTGATATTGATAGCTGAAAATTTTATTAAAGTAATTCAGAGAATAAAAGAAACTTAATGCAGTACCCTGCATATGGTAGACATTTAATAAATATTATTGATAAAAATCATGTAATGTTAAACTTTCAACTATATTTCCACATAGATATTTTGAAAGTAAGTATGTTACAATGTTAACTTGTGAACAGTCTTTGTCTCCCGGCAATGGAATTATATGTGGTGCTTTTTTCCCCTACTTTTTCACTCTTAACTGTAATTCCCAGATTTTCTAAAACTAGCATATATTTCTTTGAGAGTCAAAGAAAAAAATCACATGATGATGATCTTTTCCTCAAGAATGCATTAATGATGTTGGTCATAAACTCTGTGACGTGATGCATCTGGAATTTTCTCCTTAAAACCAGGAAAATACATTTTCATAGATGAGCATTTTCAGAAAACTTTCCAACCAATGTGGGGTAGTTTGCATCAATTTTACTTCTACTACCACTAAAGCTAAGTATATATTTAATAAAGATCGCCCTCAAGTAGTCTGAATATTTTTTAAAAGTACATTCAAGATACTTATCACACATTATTTTTAAATGACTTAAAATATGGTGTACTAGTACTGTCTGCCCAATTACTCTATGTTCTAAAAATCTCTGCAACACAATAAATATTAACGAGGTATAATAGTCCCAGTGCTTTCTTAATCCAATAGTTGCCCTTCGTAAACATAAAGAAGTTTTTTTAGTTTTTCTGTTTGTTTCCTTAGTCCTGTTGTTGAACACAATGCGCTAGTGTTAGACCTTGGCATTATAGAGGCAGAAGATGTAGCAGCTGACCTAAAACACGTATAAAGTAGTTGCGATGGACATTAATTTATCCAAAACTAAAAATGACAACGTAAGACTGCATTGAACAAGAGATATAGCTGTGCTTGCTACCTTTCTGTAGAGAGACTTAAAACCGGCCATACTCTTTGACCTAAAGAATGAGGACGAGTATTTACACGTAAGGACGTTCATCACAGTGGAATTTATAATGTTTAAAAATTAAACATATCCTAAATGCCCAATAAAATATTACTGGCCACATAAAATATGATCACTCATATTTCCAAACTATGTAGTCGTGTAAAACTATAATTTCAAAGAAACACATGGAGAAATGTCCAAATTTTAATATTTAGTTGAAAATCAGAATGCAAAACTGTATATCTTGCGCGTGAATAATAAGAAATTATTCACACACAATAAAAAATATTGGAAAATAATAAAATGCAATCTCTGATTAGGGTCATTTTTTTCTTGCTTGATGCTCTTCTTTAGCTTCCAAATTTCCTATAATGAACATGGATTATTTTTATATAAGGAAAAATCTCATAAAGTGGAAAAAATTATAAGAAGCATTCAGTTAGAAGAGAAAAATTGAGAAAATTTCATGGAGAAGACTTCATTATTAAAGCTGAATGATAGGTGCCAGGGTTCATTAGGCTTCTTTCTAATTCTTTATATGCTTAAATTTAATACCAATATAGTCCAATGCTTTCATTTTGCAGTTAGAAAACAAGCCCCAGAGTTACACAGTTCAGGAGAGTCATCAGCCAGAGGTCAGCAAACCAAGACCCGTGACTCAAATGTGGCTACAGCCTGTTTTTTGTCGTGATTGCAGGCTATGAATGATTTTCACATTTTTAAAGGGCTGTTTTTTAAAAAGCCTAAAATATCAACTACCTTACCTTTTACAGAAAAAGTTTGCTGACTTGAACTCTAATCCTTTATCTAGTACTGTATGTTAGAAACTAATCCACAGGTTTAAAAGAAAATTCCCTATCGCTACTTAACCAAAATACTTGTACAATGCACAACGCATTTGAGCAATGAATACATAAGTGTATCTTAATTTCAAAGATCCAGCAAAATTACAGAAGATAAGAGAAATAATCCTTCTCTTCCTCTTTTAATCAGCAATCAGCCTGGTTTCCTGGGAACAATTCCCTCAAACTAGGAACAAAACAGTCCTTAATTCCCACCCCTCAGACTTTGCCTTCTATGCATGTTCTCTTACATAGAGTTTCAATGCAACCACATATTTTAATTCTAATTTGTTCAATTCCTCAACAAATATGTGCAAGCTATAAGGTACAGAGGATGTTGCTAGATCAACATAAATCTGATTAGGACAATTCCCTCTTCTAAGGGTGCCCCAAATTAAGTTAACTCCCCTATCTCTCTCATTTGGGATAATGTACTTTAGTAATTTTACTTGGCTACTTCTCAAATTGCAAATTTTTTTCTAGAAATAATGCAATAAAAATAAGTAACTGAGGCTCTCAGTGTTTACAATTGGCTTCATCTTGACAAGCTCAGCGAGAAGTAGATGGAAGAATACTGTGACATTGACATTCTTTTCCAATCACCACACAAAAACCCTAGAGACAGAAGTAGGAATTTGACTTCATGGTAAAATATAGCTCCTGGGTCCTACTTTTTCTTCCATTGCCTATTCTCACCACCTGCTCACGGTCCTGCTATCCCAGGACTTATGTCCATCACGAAGTGCACGAATACTAACTCTTTAAATAGGTAGCACGAACCGTGAGAACAGGATGGGACCAGCAGATCGTCATAGGCATGCGTTTCCCTAAGCTTATCACCCCAGCCACCCACAGGCCAACTTTATTTGAAAGTTAATAAGAAGCTTTGCTTCTATTAGCCAGAAATGCCATAGCATGGTGTGGAAGACTCCAAATGAAGGAACAGTTCTGTGGCTCCTTATGTGGAAAAAGTGTGTGCCTGACATATGATGGGAACTTCAGCATCCCAGGAAATAGAAATGCAAACCAGAAGTTATTTTCAAACAGCAATGAATTTCTCCTCAAATAGCCTAATGGAGAGTTGGTTATTTATGAGATCTCCAATATAAGGTTCAAAATCTTTGCAAATTATGTTTTAGAGTGCTTTCCCTTAAACTAGAAACACATGAAGTTTTCCATTTTCTTAGCTTAAAAATTGATGTGAACTTCATGATTCAAATACACAGAAGCATGAGCAGCTCCTTTGGACTTTGGACTTTACTTGTAGGCAACTTCAGCATTTTTTAGATCGTTGCCTGTTTGTTTAATCCTGATCAGCAACCAAAAATAAATGACTCCTTATCTTCAGAATCTAAAAGCTTATCATTATGAGGTGCATCTATGCACGCTGGGAACATTTTTCCACATTTAAATACGGTGTCAAAGTCAGCCTCTCTTTCACAAGCATCCTAACACCCTCACAAGATCTTTGCAATCACCTAGTCATATTCTTTATACATGAAGAATTTAGTCAAGATAGATTTAGTGCCTTCCCCAGTCTCTCAGTTTGTCAGAAATTAAAATTCATAGGAGTCTGGCAAGGAGAATAATGACTATATAAAATTTCTCACTGTATAAAATTTATGTTTCTCACTTAAAAACAAATGCATTTGATGGAATTCCCCTTGGCATGTGTTGAACTAGGGAAGAACAGGAGAGCAATTACTCAAACTAAATGTTCTTTACCTACACATGGACAAATGTCTTTGATCACGCTTGGACAGCTTTATATAATTTAATCAGATCGTCAACTGCAATAATATTAATCAATTCACAAAGGCAAATTGTATCTATAAGTAAATAAAAAGTTGATGGGTCTATTGAATAAATTACATTCCAAAAGGATAAAAGCCCAAAATGGGTAAAAGAGTCACCAAAGCTTTCACCTAGTTATTTCGTGGATGGAATTTAGAGGTTCTTGTAGACTGGAGCACTTTGTCACGACACACGCCTAGAGCCAGAGTGAGCATGAACACAGCAAATCCTTGTCTCATAAAAAGTAAATCTCTGCTTTGCTGTCCATTATCCTGTGTCACTTTGTTGCAAAATGTGAACAGAGCATCTTAGAAATGACTTGGCATTTTACTTGTTCTTTTATGCAGAAACAAACATACATACTCAAAGAAAAATATTTTTTGATTTCTAATTTTGCATAAGGGTATTCTTTAATTTAATATTCCATGAATTCACCAAAAACATTTTTCAAAAGGGTTACAAAATACAAGTTATTCTAAAAGCTTGTTTGCTTTTAAATACTCTAAATATTGAGATGCTGAATTCTTAAACAGTGGTTTGCCACATATAATCCTTAAAAGTAAAAGGAAAATCTTAAAAGGTGACATTATTAAAATATCATTTGATAACAGAAATTAGTTCTGCCTCCATAAAAAGCCAACTAATAACTTGAAATTAAATTAGGAATATTTTCCTAGGCAATAGCCTTCCAAAGTAAAACAGAAACATGATTCATAACTTGCTAAAAGTCAGTTTCATGGAAGAACTATACTATACATTTTTTTAAGATCAAGTGTGAGGGCTTTGTGGAGAATGAAACAAATTTTCAAGAGCCAAAAGCTATCTTTCTTCATGATTTTTGCCATAAATGCATGCCACCAATAATATTATTTATTTAGAATTCATTAAATCAACTCACTATTTCTATTCAAGTTAATTTTAAAAGTAAATTCTTTCTCACTTAGGTAAGTGGAAAATCCACAGGTTTTGCATTTGTAAAAGTTATATTTTTTCTAATGTACAATAAAATGCATAAACTTAAAATAAAACATTGGCCTATAAAGTACCTAATATCATCTCACACAGCACATTGTCAGAAACCCCGGACTGTATGGTGATAAAGCTGTATTTATATCTGCATATTATGGTCGTGCTCTAGCTTTTTCTCTCTTCGTTTCTAACTGCAGTTCCACATTTCTACAAATTTCAACATCCCATTTATTCAGTCTTTATATCACAATTGCTATTGCTCTCTTTTTAGAAAATACTTGGCATTCATATGGCATATGCCTTGTAAGGATTGTAAAAAAAATATAGCTAATAAGGGTAATGCCAACTTCCACAGTATATAAATCAAATTCTACTTTCTAAAAATTATCAGCCTAAAATAGACTTTACTGACATGAGGTCACTGATCTTAAAGAGACGTGAAGGTGAACAAACTATATACAACACAGATTATTATCTTTTATATAGAATTAACAAAATGAATTCTTCCTAAAGCACTGTCTGTTGTGCTCAGGCAACACAAATGTCATAAACAAACCAAAGGTACAATCACATCTAAGAGGATCCTTTTCGTGCATCTTATTTAAAGCCCTTTAGATTTGAGATATGTATCCCTCTCCTTATGCAATATATAAGTGGTATATAGGTGGACAGTAATAAAAATAATGCCTAATAAATACTTTTATTCAATCTCACAAATCAATAACTGGGCAAATATGGTATTAACTCCTGAACTGTAATAGACACAGTCCAGAGAGATGTTCTTGATGTATCAGCATCAACTGTGAGAGAAATCCACAGGGGTTTGGGCATAAAACCACTGTTCTGGGTATGGCCCTGGTGACTGGTGTGCTTGTGAAGGCTAGAAATGCCACCAAGCAAGGGTAAATTTGTCCAGCACCTAGAGAACAGGAGCGGAAATAAATACAAACCTAGTCAATTGGAAATGAGTAGGAGGCCATCTGAAAGAAGTTTAGTAAGGGAATGTACACAATTTCTTCCCGCCTGGCAAGAAAAAACAAAGGACCAAAGAGAACCACAAAGATGATTACAGATTTAGAATAGAAAATTTCCAAAGAACCATTAAAGGAATTGAAATTACTACTCAGGAAGAAAAAAAATAGACTGAATGAGGGTTCATTAATTAATGTCCTTCTGGTTTAAGAATGGGCTCACTTAGAGAGACAACAAACCATCTGGTCTCCATGTTTGGTGAAGATGAACAAGAAAGTAGGTATAGCACACAACATGCAGAATTATGAGGCTGGTAAGCCTGAGAAGAAAAGTCACCATGACTGTTGAACAGTATACATGCCAAGAAGTTCAACAGACTGAGAATCATAGGACCTTTAGTTTAGTGTTTTCTGCAATAAGTTAAACCAGTGTGACTTTAGGTAAGTCACTTAATATCTTTGGACTCAGTTTACTCATCTGTAAAATGAGCATATTGGGTTAACATATAAAAACCAGCGAAAAATAATGTCATGACTACAAGCATGGACTCAGGACTCAAATTTTGTCTTTGTCACTTACTGCTTGCATGACTTCAGACACATTCTGCACCGTGGGTTTCTCATCTATAAAATGAAAGTAATAGTCTCATCCTCATAGCTTCGTTGAGAAGATTAAATGAGTGCATGCATGTAAAGCACTTAGCAGAGTGCCTGACTCAGTTAGGGTTACCTGTTGTAGCTGTTGTTTTTGCTGCTGTTACTATCATGCGCAAGTTAGAGAGTCAACTCTGGTTGATTAAGCAGAAAAGAAGTTTATTAAAAAGGTAGTGGTTTACAGAAACTTTGGATTTGAGAAGATTTTAAGATTAAGCTTTTAGGAATGAAACCCAAAACCACATCACAAATCTGGAAAGATAAGAAAATGCATCCAGCATCATGGAGTGCTCAGCACTAAAGTTTGCACCATCACAATTTCTGTGCCAGAATTCAATTTTACTTTATTGTAACTGTCTCAGCTGCAAGGGAAGCTGGAAAAGCAAGTATCTGGCATTTTTAACTCCTGTAGGAAAAGGCAGTTTTGCTCAGATTCCCCAGATGTATAAAAAGATCAGATGTCAGGTGGCCGAAATAAACTCAGTCCATTTGACCTTCAAGCTAGGATTTATTGCTTAGAATCTTTTATTAAAGGTTGAGTGGTTTTGTCCAAGATCAAGAAGATGGTATACATAATTTCCTAAAGACTCTATGGTTCCATCATGAAAGGCTTAAAATATCTGGACAGAAGGAACTCCCAAATACTCTTGAGGCATAAACTGATTTACTGGTAGGTTCAGTCCAATATTTAAATTAAAGCCACTGAGTTTATAGTTAGAATTAGGTCCTCAATTTTTAATTTACATAGTTGAAGGTTTGCACCTATTCATGTTGACTAGAGAGAGTAAACGGTTTCCAAGTATTCGCTTAGAAAAATGAAAGTTCCCAGAGTTTAGTGAACATTCTCTCATGGACAACAAAAACGAGTATTCTTTCTCTCTAAACTATTAATACATTTGTGCTGCTGGGGGGAATGCATCCCATGAGAAGGACATCAGCCAGGACGGGAAAGAGCAGTTACAGCTGGGCTTTAACTATTTTAAACTCCTCAACTCTAAAAATAGTGTTTAAAATACCAGCAATCCAGCTCCTAACTGTCCTTTCTGAGCAGTGAACAGCTATTCTAACCCCATGACTAACACCCAGCGCCTGTCTTAAAATTGGCCTGGACTTCTACCACTGGTGCATTCCAAGCCCAGTGGGCGGTTCAGAGAGCAAATCTCCCCTAGCCCATGAATATCATGGCATCTCTGAACTAGTCAGACTCTTTGTGATCCCAGAAAACATCCTTGGGGAATTTATGTCAAGTGTTTATAGAAACCACAGAAAGGCAATTAACAAGCTTTCCTGCCCAATCATTTTGGTTCATAAGCAGATGAATCCTCCTATACACATGACATGCACAAAATATCTTGGTGACATTTTTAGCCTTTATAGAAAGAAAGTTGAAGGGAAAATAAAAAAGGTCAGCCTGCTGGTTGCCTATTTATTTTCAAACTGTCAGACAAAGCTTGTCAAATTAGAAATTCTAGAACAGCCACTTTGCTATTAGGGGATAAAAGTTTAGTTTCCTCAACCTAAAGAGTGAAAATACTGTCAAATTTATACTGAATTTATCCCAATAATCCATTGAATAGTATAGCTCTGGACATTTAAGATATAGAGAAATGGCCTCAGAGAGATCACCATCAACAAATGGTGAGAGTTGGCCCAAGGAGGTAGATTGTAGTTTGGCAATAGAATATGCCTCTCTGTAAGCAACAGATTTATGTTCTCCCAAAAAATGTGTGTAATAAAATGATTGGAAATTGGAAAGGATTTTAAATGTAGCAGAGAGTTTGCAATTTAATGTCATGATAGATTTTTTTCATAAGAAAGTATTTAAATGTATGGACCTGTTATAAGCAATTAGGCGTCCATATAAGAAGGCGAAATGTTGGGATCAAGCTGATGGACTCTGACACCAGACTGCCTGTGTTCACATCTTGACTTCTCCACTTCCCAGCCACTTGACCTCAGCAAATCACTTAATTTCTCTGGGTTTCAGTATCTTCTGTAAAATGGGGATAGTAATAGTCCTTAACCCATGACATTATTTCAGGATTAGAGCAGTATCTGGCACATAGTAAGTACTTTAGGTATCTCTTAAAAAATAAGGAAATAAGTAAAACTTTTAATATGTCTCTGAAAATATCAAATTCATATTTTTTTAGGAAATTCTTGGTTGAGATATATAGCTCACTGAATTCTTGTTTTTTTTCTATAAGTGAAAAACATTTCATTTCTCAGATTTCTCAGCAATACCAAAGTTTTGCTGCTGGATATCCTCAAGAATATAAAAGAGGGAAAAAAAAAGTACAGGAACTCTTGAGGCAAATATTTAGTAAAATAAAAAGCACCCAGTTGTTTGAAGCAAAAAGTAATCAAGGGAAGGTAGGACATCCATTTGACATCTTTTTTTTTAATTTAAAGCAACATGATGTAAATTATTAGGAATAAAAAAGTGATCACAATCACAGATATCATTTAAGTTCTGTGATCCACAAAGCCTGTGCTAACACCTATAAAATAAATGGAAATTAGACATACCAATCAAGTTGGTATAAGTAAAGATTTAACAGTGAAACTAGAGGCTGCTTTACTTTGATTTTAAACAATAAACAACTATCATACAAAACAATGTCTTTAAACAACTAACATACGTCTTTTAAAAATACATAGAAAAAAATATTTGGAAAGGCAGGCCAAATTAACAGTAACTACTTCTACAGATGGGTAGGGTGACATATTGGGGAATTTTTCTTTTCGCCTTATATATTACTATGTTTTTTCCAACAATATGTATCATTTTATAGTATAAAGCTTTTTAAAGAATTAGTTGTAGAAGTTAGTAATGAATACTGATATTTGGTGCCTTATGTTTTCCTTTCTCCAAAAGTCATAATAATGTAAAATGACAAAGAGCTCTGGCTAGGTGTAAGCGGAGAGTAAATTTACCCTTCTGCAGCAAATGAGCTGTTTCAGATCAACAGTGGTGGATTAGGCCTGTACTTCACTTTGGGGCCCCTAAAGTTACTTTTAGGTCTTTAACCTCTAGAAAAATAAAGATAGCACTGCAGAAAAACACCAGTGTTACTCCTCCCCAAAAGGACATTGAATTTACCAAGGGTTTGTTAGGACATGGGAAAAAAAATAGAAGCTAATTTTATTTGGACTGAGAACAGCATTGTTCTCCACAAAGAGATCCAACATTAACAAACACCTCTCACCATCTTGTCCGCTTTGAAAATAGATTTAAGTCCCTTACGAGCTACCCTCAAAATCATCCAGTCCACTCCTTCCAATGTTAATCTTCATACTGTTTCAATTTAGGGGCTCACATTGCCTTGTTTGGCACTTGAAATAGCCTAAATCCAGGGAGGCAAGAAGAGAATTAATAACTATTGAGTATGTATCACATGCCAAGACCTCTGCCATTCATATTTGATGTATTATCTCCTTTAATCAAAAGTTGATATTATCCCCACTTTGTATATGGCAAAACCGAGGTTCTGAGAAGTTGTCATTTTCCCAAGCCCCACAGCTAGTGAGAAAAGGAGCCAAGCAGTCCAGCTCCAGAACCCGTACCACCACACCACCTAGACTCCAATGTCAAATCAGAGCCCAGGATTCAAATTATGGAGAGATACTTTGATGATTAGGCATTGGTGAATTTGAACAGCAACAAAAAATAATATTAGCCCCTTGTATTTTTCTAGCATTTTACAAGTTTTCACAGTTCTTATCTCGAGCATGTCGCTGAAGCACAGAGCATGGTATTAAAATTCACATAGAAGAGACTGATTTTTATCCTCTGACCAGTTCACTACTATTACTTGTCAATGATAAATATGTTCCTTATTACAAAATGATTTTGAAAATAATCGAAGAACTCAAACTGAAGATTGTATTGTTCTCTTCTCTCCTCCATACAATCCACACTGGATTTACAGGAAAATGGACAGAGAAAATATGGTGGCCCTCCACCTGGTTGGGACGCTGCACCTCCAGAAAGGGGCTGTGAAATTTTTATTGGAAAACTTCCTCGAGACCTTTTTGAGGATGAACTTATACCATTATGTGAAAAAGTGAGTCCAAATTTAATATAAATTTTCTCATCTTTCAAGGGAAAAGTACTGCTTTCTTCACTTTGCTTTCACTCTCCATTCTTCTTCGTCCGTGATGGTTTCTTTTCCAATTGTCATTCCCCAATCATGGACAAAGTTAAAACCTCCGTAGCTGTTAACGACTGCCCCCTTATTATCACTGCTTTGACTCAGTTCCTTCTCCTGTTAGTGACAGCTTAAACTACTATTGCTGATGACTTCCAAATTTATATTTTGATCCCAAATTTCCAGTGGCATAGCCATCTCACTGGCAACTCAATGTGTTTATCAATCTAAAATATCACTACAACAACCTGTCTAAAATAAAATATTGTTGGGGCTGGCCCTGTGGCCGAGTGGTTAAGTTCACGCGCTCCGCTGCAAGCGGCCCAGTGTTTCGTTAGTTCGAATCCTGGGCGCGGACATGGCACTGCTCATCAGACCACGCTGAGGCAGCGTCCCACATGCCACAACTAGAAGAACCCACAACGAAGAATACACAACTACGTACCGGGGGGGCTTTGGGGAGAAAAAGGAAAAAATAAAAAAAAAAATCTTTAAAATAAGATATTGTTCCAACTTGACATTTTAATATGGTTTTATAAAGCACAACATTTTCATATAAAAAGAAAGTGTGTCATGGAAAAGATGCGTGCCTATACATATTGATCCAGAACGAAATTTCCTTCTACAAGTTGAATTTCTTGCTTACCCTAACGCATTGAAAGATTAAGAACATGGTTTCTCAAAGTTGTTATATAATTAAGGAATAAATTTCCTCAGTGTTAATTCCAAATGATATTGTTAACAAACCCAAAGTTAAAGGAGAAGACAAAATTAAAATTTACTTTCAATAGTTTACCAAGTGGTGTTTAAATAACCACATTCCTAGAAAGTTTAGTAAAAATGAGAATTCAGCTATTTCTTTCCCTAAATGCCAAAATCAGTCGTGTGTGTGTGTATAATTCAGCCTCAGATTCAGAACTGCTCCTAATTTTATACAAACAGTCTCACTTGGCATATGTGCAAATTATGAGGACTTAATCCTGTAAGAAACTTATACGCTGAACCTGAGAATGAACACCAAGAAACACCTGAAACACCAGGACAAAACACGCTTGAACTCTCTCCTAAAGAGCCCAGAAGAAATAGGTGTCCATCACTGAATACTTTGAGGTGGAATGGGCTGGGGTGAGGCTATCACCACTGAGATGATAGCATATGCTTAATGACACCTCTTCTCCCACACATGCCTCTCCTATCTATATGAGCCACCCTCCCTACAGCAGCCAGCAATAATAAATTTCTGAGTCTAGATTGCTAGAGAACATTTAGGGTAGCAGGAGGGAGCAGTGTGTAGGCAAAGCAGAAGAGCTGTAGCCAGAAGGAGAGAGTGAGTGCCCCCCTACTGTGGAGGTCCTGACCCTGGGTTGGTTGTGTAAGACTAGTGTTTACCTTCAGCCACAGATTGAGAAAATGACAGGGCTCCCCATGTCTGCCTCTGAAACACATCTTCTGTGTTCATCTTGATATCATGGTGGGGGAAAAGACAGCTAAGAAGCCAGTTTAGCAAGGTTCCAAATGATTGTTCTTGGATTTTAACCATCAGTGAGAGAGTATGACTAAGCAAAGATAAAACTCTGGAGATTTCAGAGGCCAATATAGAGGGCAAGGACAAATCTGTCAAGAAATTGTACTTCTGATGACAAATGCATTTTCAGGTCTCTAAGACATATAAATCCACAGATAATTGTGTGATGAAAGGTCACTTGCTCTGTCCAAAACATATTCTGTTAACTCACGCTGAAAAGCTGCTTGTACACGTCTTCTTTATTTAACTTGACTTTGCCCATGAGTCAGATAACAGATCTGAACCCAGCATGAAAACATGCAAACCATTCCACACGGGATGCAAATGCCAAAACAGCAAAGACAGACTTCAGAAAACATTGCGTGTGCATGTTTCACTTGGAAGTATAAATGTATAAATAAGAGTTTTCTCTTTTTCTATTACTTGTAGATTGGTAAAATTTATGAAATGAGGATGATGATGGATTTTAATGGCAACAATAGAGGATATGCGTTTGTAACATTCTCAAATAAACAGGAAGCCAAGAATGCGATCAAGCAACTTAATAATTATGAAATTAGGTAAGATCTACCTCTTTCAGATTAAAAGTGAATCACACTTTGCACCTGTATCTGTTCTTCTATCAAGTGTATCTAATACAGCATATGCAAAAGACGTCCAAACCAGAAATAGAAAAGGTTAGTGCTTTTCCTTGGTGAAAATCAATTTAATGAAATATTCATTTAACATCAATAGTATATGAGGTGTCAAACTAAGTTCTGTGAAATGTTCAAAGAAACAAAATTCATTAATTTATCCACTTCATAAATATGTGCTGGTCACTGTTTAAAATCTTGGAAGTATCAAGGTACACTTTCCTAGCTTCACAGTAAGCAAGTGGATATATAAGATATATATACTCTTTTAAATAGAGTATGAGAAAATAAAACCAGGAAATGGAAAGCTGTGTGTCGAGGTGGCTAGTCTAGCTTGGCATATTTAAGAAAATACGCCACGAGGAAAGTAAAATTTGATCTGAGACTTGAAGGAAAGGAGTCAGCCATGATAGTCAGACCCGGAGGAAGATTATTCCAGAGAAAGAAAGAAGAGTAAGTGCAAAGATCCCAAAAGGAGAACAGCTTGATATGTAAGAGGAACAGAAGCAAAGCCAGTAATGCAGCTGGAACAGAGTAGAGAGGAGAGTTGAAGGCAATACAGTTGGAGAGCCTTATACTCCATGATTAAGAATTTAGATTTTATTCTAACAAAAAGAGGAAATAATAGGAGGCTTTTAATTAGACTCATGGTTTTTAAAACACTACTTTGGCTGTTGGGTGAAGAACGGACTACAGCAGGGTAAGGATTGACAGAGAGAAGCCAATGAGAAAGCTCCTGCGTAGTCTGGATCTAGACAGAGATGACAGTGGCTGCACAAGGGGCTTAGTGGCGGAAGCAGAGAAAAGGGGTCAGATTTGGGATCTATTTTGGAGGTTGAATAGACAAGACTGGCTACCTATTGGATTTAGAGTGTGAGTGAATTTAGAGTTCAGCGAGGAAACCCAGGATTTGGGTCCAAGTATCTGTGGATGGGATAGTGTCATTGAGTGGAAAAGACTGGAAGAAGAGCAGGAAACATGAAGAGCTCTGCTTGGGGCAATTTGCTTTTGAGATGCACGTTAGACATCCCAGGAGAGGTGTTGAAGAGGTGAGTGTATGATATTGTAGTCAGGAGAGAGGTCGCGGTTGGAATATGAATTTGGGGCCCAGCCAAATATAGGCAATACTTAAAACAATGGGACTAGTGGAGGATTCTCGAACATAACTGACCCTGTGCAATCAATAACTGATTTTTATAAACTGGAAATGGGGCTAACTTCATGAAATTGAGTTCTAAAACCTTCACTTGGAGAAGGAACTGTCATAAATTCTTTCTTAAAGGAAACCTTGGGCCACCTAGAAGAAAGATTTAAAAACTACTTTAAACTGTGCAGCAATTACAAAGCAATAGCTTTGGGGTCAGAAAGGCTTCACTTAAGCACCAGCAAGTAACTTAACCTCTCCGAGCCTCAATTCCTCATCTATAAAGTGGGGATAATAATACTCATTTCACAGGTCTTTTGTGGGAATACTATAAAGATTTTTTAAATGTTTAGCCCTGTGTTTAAAACACAGTAATAGGTCAATAAATGATAGAATTCTTACATATTAGCACAGTCATCAATCCTAAGATGCAGTTTTTCACATATATTTCCTTTCAGTAACAGAAATGCACCTTAGAATTGATGAAATCTTAAATTTGATGAATATAGGAAGAGTAGATTTCCTACCATTATTTTTCTCTCACTTCCTATGGGCCCAAATAAGTCATGTATTCTCCTTAAATTCTGTAAGTCAATCAACTACTGGGTCATTTTTCTTCAATCACTTAGCAACAAAAAGATCCATTGGATTTGGCAACTACTCGTATCCTAGCCATTCGGTCCCAAGGTTGGATTCTGGAATAGAGTCTTGGGGAAAATCAAAAGGAGGCTCTCCTACTGTTGCCTCCATGGATCCAAAAGAGCTCTGTCTGGTCTGTGGAAGATTATTTGGCATGGGAATCAGGATATAAAAGCATGGGTTCCTTTGGACAAATCCTCTGACCTCTTTCAGCATCAGTTTTATCATTAGCATCTGATCACTCAGAGATGTCCTGAGCATCCATCATATTAAATAACATATACTAAAGTGTTTTGAACATATTTGGAATAATATTACAGTTATATGGTTTCAGGGATTTGAAGATTCCCCATTCCTTGGTCGTTCATGGAACCTAGACATCTTATCAGTAAGGGTTAACCCCAAAATGGCATCCAAGTTGAGATGGATATAGAATTGACTATGTGAGGAATCAACAGATTTTGCTGTATCTACTTAACATATTGTTACACATTTCTACATACCCACTCTCAATACTTTTTGAAAATAGATAGTGTACAAATAATGAATACAATCAACCTACTACGGTCACTAATAAATAACAGCATCCTCTGTGAATCTCAGCGTCTTCATCTACAAAGTGAGATAAAAATATACCTACTTCATCAGGCGTTATGAAAAATAAATCAGATAATGCATGTAAAACTCAGTGCCTGACACATATCAATGCTCTATACACGTTTGCCAGTGGTGATGGCAGAGGAGGAGGAGGGAAAGAAGGAAGAAGAGAAATATGACAGAGCATTTGAAAAAATTAAGTTCGTGGCCAACATCCCAGTCAAAGTTCAGGATGGATGTCAGATGCAAGGTGAAGGCACAGAGTGACTTTAAAATTTAAGGAGGAGGATAAATGGAATGTGAAATAGCAGAATAAATACTCCAGAACCAACCTCACCTACTTCCATGCTGCCTGGGATCAATCCTGCCAGAGAGAGATCTTTTCTTGTAGAGAAGTGAATAACCTTCGATTTGCTTTTAGCCACTATGTCTCAGGGGAGAGATAAAGTTCTTATCCGGAAAAGACCCACAATTGTCATATCAGTCTCATCATCATCAAATATTCACTGAGCATCATCTAAATGCCTGGCTTCTGAAGACATTAAAGTTGTGCCCTCAGCTTTTGAGAGATGGCTTTTTGTCTCCAAGCAATTCTGGGAAACGTGCCCGACAAACCACACTCGTTTAAAAATAGGATATGGAGACTCTAGACTCCCCCTGCTGGTAACTGATACCTGACTGGCCCTCTATCAAAAATAATATAATTTCTAAATAAATGATATTTTGGAATAGGGGGGTTTTTTAAGCTTTTTTTTTTTTTTTAACCCAGCAGCATACTGTGAACTGGTTTTTTTAACCAACGTATATTCTTCCACATTACTGTGTTTAATGACTGCAGAGCATTCTGTTGTGTGAACGCCTATCTTTTGTTTATCAGTGATCCTCAGCCAGGAGCAGTACTGTCCACCCTGTGAGACATTCAGAAGGATGAAGAGGTGTTTTTGGATGACCTAATGTGTGGCTGTTGGCATTGAGTGGGGAAGAACCAGGACAACAAACGTGCTACAGGAACAATAACATCTCAGTTGAGATACATTAAACCAGTCCTATCTGGTGGGATATTTAGCTCATTTCCAATTTGGGGGCTATTTTAAATAACAACAATGAATATCCTCATATAAATCTTGGTGCTCACCTCTGTTTCCCAAGGTCACTTTGGGAAGGAGCATTATTTGATCAAAGGTTATGCACACTTAAGACATTTGACACATTTTGCCAAGTGTCAACCAGAAAACTTAATCAATCTGTATTCTGCCAGAGAAGGAATATGTCAACTTGCTAATAAGCAACACTGTACAGCAGAAGAAACAGGGACTGAACCGAGAATCTGGAGGCCAGTTTCATCTATGAAAATTTAAAATATTAAAAATATTAAAATCTATAAAATCTTAAGCAAGTTACTTAATTTCTTGGAGTCTCCAGTTCTTCAGCTGTAAAATGGAAATAACACCTACTCTGCCCATCTTACAGGTTCCTTGTGGAGGCCAAATAAAATAATATGGGAAAATCTGTTCCAGTATATGGGGCTATTTTTAATAGCAATCATGTCAGAATAGCGTCTCTATTTGGCTGGGAAAGAAAAGAGCACCGGGGCTGAAACTCAAATGCCTCCAGGCCCAGGCGGGTGACATGACTAACTGCGGGCCAGGAGTAAAGGCCTCAGTATTGGGGATGCATTAGGGAGTGGCGAGGACTGATGACAACTGGTGAATCCACACCCATTCTAAAGAGAGCAGATGCTACTCAGCTTCAATTTTTTTTTCCTTTAAAAATGTACAGCTAATATTAACAGATCTTCCGATTTCTCAAAAGCAGTCACAACTCTCCAAAAACAGTTTCAACACTATGAAGACCAGACATCCCACATCTGCAGGTCATATCTGTTCCAGCACCATACATTTTCAACCTCTATCTTAAACCTTAATCACACAAGGATTGTCACCAATCAAAATGCCTGCCCTTTTTGCAGAAATGGGCGTCTCTTAGGGGTTTGTGCCAGCGTGGACAACTGCCGATTGTTTGTGGGAGGAATCCCAAAAACCAAAAAGAGAGAAGAAATCTTTTCAGAGATGAAGAAGGTCACTGAAGGAGTTGTCGACGTCATTGTCTACCCAAGTGCTGCTGACAAAACCAAGAACCGGGGCTTTGCCTTCGTGGAGTATGAGAGTCACCGGGCAGCGGCTATGGCCAGGAGGAAACTTCTACCAGGTTAGCACTCCTTCCTCAAAGACGAGACTTTTCCACTCTGTCCTGCCTGCCTCACGCTGCTGTGCTCCTTAGCAAAGAAACAGACGCTTGCTGTTCTTTTCTTGCTCTACGTCTTTGGTTATGTTATATTTTAAATTCTTCACCCTTCTTATCTACCTCACAGTAGATTCAGTTCCCTGAGGTTTTCTCAGACTGGGTTCTGAAACATATTCATTTCATGCATTGTCTAATTTACACATACTGGAGAAATGCAGAACTTGAAGCTAGAGTAACCTATAATGAATCCTTGGAGTGAAGAATCTTCTTAAAAGTAAACATATCAATCAACAGTTATCTTTATATGTAGGTTTTTTAAATTAGAAATAGGGTATATTATCCATTGCAATGTAGAAATAATAAACCTACAAGTGATACATTATCCTAATGGCAATCAAGTGATATACTTTTATTATGACTCCCTAGTGTCTAAAAATTTCTCCCTAATTTGGGGGAATAAAAATAATAGCTCTCCAAAGAGAAGCACCTTTGTTAGGTGCTACAACCAAAGGGTAGGTCTCATTTGGGCAGTAACCATCAATCCCTGAGTTTAAAAACCTCCACCAAAACACTGCCTCAGTGAGATCAACTGAGGAAAAAATGTCGAAAGTCCTCTGCTCACTCTAAAGTATTCACTAAAACTTACACAAAGTAAGATATCAAAGTGATAAGAGGATTTTAAGAATGACAGACTGGACACACTGGAATCAACTCTTCTCATGAACATAATGGGAGATGAACCAGAATCAAAACCAAAACAATATAAACACCTAGATTTATGTTGCCCTTATACACATTCTCAAAAACAAAACAAACCAACAGTAGGATTAGCCCTCTAGAAATTTTCAAAATTGGAAGATGGCTTCTGAGCTTGGGGAAGATTTTTCAATAATATTTTCATGAAGGTGGTGTAAAGTGAAAAAAAAAAATATGAGATAGCTCCAAAACTTGCTGAATTTACCAGAGAGGTGGATATTTTTAATGTTGAAGCTTTCATTCACTACTTCCTCAGTACCCAATGGTCAAGTCATCTGACTCACAGGTGCACAGCATCACTAACACCCCTCCTAGGGCATACCTAGCCCCCCAGTGACCTGAACTTAATATTTTGCTATCCTCTTCAACTCTTCTCTCTTCTTCAACACCAACAAGTCTGCCACTGAAAAGTCCCCCATACCCATGCTGTTCTCAGGCCATCATTATAGTCTAAACACATACATTCCCAACCTTAGATTATTTTTTTAAGATCTCCTAATTATTCTCCCAGCTCTTCTCTCCCTTTGGTCTACCCCACCCTCTGCCTACTCCATCCTGAACATTAGCGCCAGATTAGTATTCCCAAAATATGACGTCATCCTTTCAACAAGTTCTTGCAAATAGTAGGAATTCAATTTCTATCTGTTGATAGGCTGAATGGTGTCATTCACTTCAAAAATATTCACCAACTCCTTGCTGCATATGAGATAAAGAGTAAATCTCTGAGTCTGTCTCTGAAGGCCTTTCCTTCACGGCCCCGGTTCCTTAAAACCATATTTGCTACCTTCTATTTCCCAATAAAAACTCTCCTTTCTATCAGGACAGACTCCTCAATGTCCTAGATGAGGCCGTGATCATTTTTGACTCCCTTATTCCTAACGTTGCTGTATCTCCTACTAGAATGACCTGCCCCTCCCCCTCTCTGCTGACCCATGGCATTCAAAGCCCCAGCTCAGGCCACCACTTTCTTGAGAAACCGGAGGCAACTACTCCATTCCACATTTATCACTTTCCTCCTTCATTATTCTTAAAAATAAATATGTACAATCATTTTGGGAGTGGGGGGAGGATGACAGTAAATGAGGGTCCAGAATGGGAGAAAGTTTTCAGGGACCAGACAATCAGTTGTTCTTGGAGAATCCAAACTTCCAATCAGCTTCCCCTTTCTTAAAAGAAAAGAGCATATTTACCCACAGAGAGAGTTTCTGTCTACTTGAGTTGAGCTGACTAGGACGGGCAGGGCTGAGCAGCTGGGCTTCAGGAATTCTCAAGCACTTTGTTATGCTTCCACCCAAGGTCCTGACTTTTCCTTACAAATTCCCCATCCAGGATCCCCCAATATAGAGGCTATTTTGCTCTCCTCCCTCACTACCTATCTTCATCATGATCTGAGGCAGCCCCTTGCCTATGGCCCTTTGAATTGGCCTCAGCTGAGTTTCATTCAACTGGATGTTAGTCAGACTGCCTCATCAGCAGACCAACAAGACGAGGCACAGTGATGAAAAGCCAGCCAAAGCAAACTGCTTCATTTCTACTGAGGCCTGAGAGTAAAATCCATTACCCATTTGGACACTCGTCCTATTACCTCACCATAGATTCAACAACAGCAAAGGATTTCAGTAATTGGCAATCCTCTGGAGAGCCTAGTTTGAAAGAATGAGGAGATCTTTAAGAAACATGATAAGCAAGGACCACAAGAAGCTTTTCCTTCTTAATTGATCCAGACTTGGAGACAGAAAATTGTTGTCTAAAATGATGTATTGGCTCCCCAGCCACCTACCTCCTCTGTTAACAGTGGCAGCTCCCTCTTGACAAAATGTATCTTTGCTGAGGTGTGTATGGAACAAAGTTGTTGCATCCAACTCAGAGGCTATCAAAGTGTTCTAAGGATGCTCTGAAAAAAGTTCTAACAGTGGTTAGCTTGCATCAGAATCACTGGGAGGGCTTGTTAAAGCACAGATTGCTGGGCCCCACCACCAGAGTTCCTGATTCCGTAGATCTGGTGTGGGGCCTGATAATTTGCATTTATAACCAGTTCCCAGGATGCTACTCCTCCTGGGCCCACAAGTTTAAGAACCAGGAATCTCAATCAATGATTATCCATCGTGGGCTGCAAATCTGAATCACCTGAGGAGGTTTTTAAACACTATCACTTCCCAAATCAACCTCTACTCAATTGAACCTTCTCTGGGGTGCAAAGTTGGGGCGCTGGTGTTTTTAGGTTTTCCAGATGATTCTTTTGTGCAGCCCAATTTTGTGATCCACCGCTAAGTCTACCAACTAATGATACTGGGCATTCACCAGCGTGGGAGGTGAAGAGGAACACGTGGGGAACTACCCAGCAGGGAAATACGTATTAAGCATCTACAACATACACTGCTGTCTTCTGAGTGACATGGGAGATTCTGAAAGAAAAAAATCATACCTAAACATTGCACTCAACAAGTGCATTTTCTGAGGAAATATACAAGAAAATAGATCAAAAAAATGTTGAGGAGAGTGCATTATTGAATCATCATTTAAAAGTGGTAAACTAAGTCCCTTATATGCATCACCTTCTTTTGTCTTCACAACAACCCTAATAAGTAGGTACTTTTATTATCCCAATTTTACCGATGAGGAAATTGATGCTTAGAAAGATGATGTTTTCTAGCCAGGATCATTGATCTGATATTTGAACTTGTCTCTTTTCAAAGCCCGTGTTCCCAATCACTCTGCAACACTGACTTCCACGGGGATGTTTGTAGAAATCACTGCTTCCCATACCTCCTCTCACCTCTCTCCATTTTAGCCTTTTGTAGATCTTCAGACCTGTGGATGGCTTGCCATGGTCCCAGGCTGGGAAGGCAAAAGCCAATGTACTAGAACAGTGGTTCTCAACCTTGGCTGCATGTTAGAAGGAACTGAGGTGCTTTTAAGATTCCTGAGGATGAGACCACTTACCTCAGAATTAGGAAGGAGAGTCTAGGGCTCAGTGATGAGCTAGTAAATCTTTAACAGCCAACTCCCAGGGGAAAATCAAAAGCCCTGATTTGTAGCATTTGTGTGTTTCCATGGTATTAACACTTCCACTGTGGCTAATTTCAAGCTACCAGGGTGATGTCAGCCGGCTCACAAAATTCTGAAAATTTAAGTCTATTCTTGCAAGTGGATAGGAATTGGGTCTGGCACACTATTGAGTGGAACCCAGGTTGCAGTAATTTTTTTAAAGATTGGCCCTGAGCTAATATCTGTTGCCACTCCTTTTTTTTTTTCTTCTTCTCCCCAAAGCCCCACAGTACATAGTTGTATATTCTAGTTATAGATCCTTCTAGTTCTACTATGTGGGATGGTGCCACAGCATGGCTTGAGGAGCAGTGCTAGGTCAGCGCCCAGGATCCGAACCGGAGAAACCCTGGGCTGCTAAAGCAGAGCACACGAACTTAACCACTTGGCCACAAGGCCAGCCCCCTGGTGTCAGTATTTTAAAAGCTCTTTCAGTATGGGGCCAAAGTTGAGAACCAGTGGGCTACAGACACCAGAGTCAGCTGGGAGCCATAGGGATCTTGGGGTAAGACAACAGCAAAGTCTATGTAAAGCATAGAAAAGGAAGGAAAGGGAAGCAAAAGGAATAGAACGGAACAGAAAAGAAGGGGTAAAAGAGGAGAGGAGGGGAGGGGAAGGGAGAGAGTAATGAAGAAAATTATCCTCTGGGATTCAGTGCAGAACAAGGTATCCAGACGGCTGGCGTAGCAAGAGTCAGCCCCTCTAGAATCAGCTAACTCATTAGGATGCGTCTATTCTTTGGGTTTTAGAATGTCAGTGCCACAGATGTTTCACTGACTTTTCAAAGAATAAAAAGATGCATTTTTGTTGAAAATAATTGCCTCCCATGTGTAATAACTAAACAACTAAACCCTTATCAATATTGAGAATTTCTGATTTTGTTCTCCCATGCTTTTTATTGCTTCCAGGGTATAGCTCACTCTGAAACAACTAACAAAAAGCAAAGATGATTTCAAATCAAATTTAGAAATTGAGTTGACCCTCACCCTCTTCTCATCATTTCAGCAAGGATCTGCACTATGTAGGGGTACAGGGCTCAGTTACAAAAAACAAAAGGGAGCGATGGAGAAATGAAACAGAGCTGGCAGTTATCCTCTCTAAAGCTCATTTCCTCTTCTACACAATTGAGAAAATCACTTTCCTCCCTATAGAGTTACGTGAGAAGGAACTGAGACAGCACATGGGAAGTACATAGTATACTGAGAGACACAATAAATTGTAACAATAGGAGTACACAAATATGCACAGTCATGGATAACAACTACACTTTTAAGAAGAGTTCAATTTCTTATCATACACTTCCATTGCTCTTTGTCTTCTTCATTTGGATAAAAAACAAAATTTTCTCCGGATTCCCAAGTTGTTCATGTTCTGACAGAGAGAGAACCAGGAGAGAACACAGTCCACTGGAGCCCTGACCAAGTGTAAGGGACAGAGAACAAACTAGGGAGTCCTGAACCCTACCCACCCTTGCCCATGCACCATTTTTTGGACAGCTCAGTGGTGACACCTGGCCACACAGATTCCAACAGCAGCATCCATACTTCTTAGTGACTTTTCTAATGCACCATAAGTCAGACTCTATGTCTGAGCCCTAAATCCATTCTTTTCCTTTCTCCCCTTTTGCCATCTCACCTTCACTACTACATTCACCCTGTGAAAGCTGTTCTAAGACCCAAACATGCCCACTGCTGCCTCATTTCTGTTCAATTTCTAACCACATCCTAGTTCCCTTTATACTCAGTCATTATAGTAAGTCACTTGTCATATAGAACTCCCTTCAAGCCAGCTCTCACATTTATTTGGAATGTCTCTTAAAATCAATAATCACCTCTTTTAATATTGGTCTTCTAGCTCAAGCAAGACCTCGCGGGTCAGTTCAGTTTAAAAAGCCGTCAGTATGAACTGAGATGATATAGTCCTGATTTCTATATTATTAATCATACTTGTGATCCTTTTCAACAGGAAGAATTCAGTTATGGGGACATCCTATTGCAGTAGACTGGGCAGAACCGGAAGTAGAAGTTGATGAAGACACAATGTCTTCAGTGAAAATCCTTTATGTAAGAAACCTAATGCTGTCTACCTCTGAAGAGATGATTGAGAAAGAATTCAATAATATCAAACCAGGTAGGACATACTACAGAAGATTACTTTTTCAAAATGTACTTTAAAAACACTTAGGCTTGAGATGACTTCCCATAACTTTAAATAGGATAGCTTTCATCTATCGTTGTCATAACTGCATGTAAACCACTATATTCCTACCTTTGGATTAGAAAATAGGGATATATGGTCCTACAACATTTATCAATACTATAATTTTACATTTATCTGTGTGATTACTTAATGTTTACATATTTCCTTCACTAAACTATAAATTCCATGAGTTCTTTTTGCTCCTATTGTCTCCTCAGCCCCTGTCTCTGTGCCTGGGGCTTAACCTCAATAAATATTTACTTCATTAATGAATGCACGGCCATAACTATAGATTTAAAGGAGGTTTTCTCAACTTCAATCCTCTTGACATTTAGAGTCAGATAATTCTTGGTTGTGGGGATCTGTCCTCTGCATTATAGGAGGTTTAGCAGCATCCCAGGCCTCTACCCACTAGATGCCAGTAGCAACCACAAGACATAATAACCAAAAACATCTCCATACATTGCCGAATGTACTCTAGAGGGAAAACTGCCCCCAGTTGAGAACCACTGGTCTAATGGAATATGATTGTGACTTCAAGTACATAAGTAAAGAGGTGACAATTAATTTTGGAAACTCATTTGGGTGAAGAGGAAGAGAAAAGAATACAGGGAAGGGGGAGAGGGATAATTATTTGCTGCTCATTTTGTCAATACTTTTCAGTATCAATTTTAAGCCATGAGATCGACTCGCCATCTCTTTTTTCTCACATAGGAGCTACAACACTGAGACAGGTAAAGCATTTCAAGAGACAAGGTCCAAACAAGCATTTCCCAGAGTCAGTTCTGCAGAACATTAATTCTACAAACTAGTAGTTAGCAGATGTTACTGATAAAAGGGGCCCGTGGTCAAATAAGTTTGTAAACACCAGGTTCAGCAAAATTAAACAGGTTTTTTTTTGTTGTTGTGGGACCCATCAGAGTCCTTAACCTTGTAATATGCTTTGAAAGTTTCCAAAAGAAGAGATGTAGATTGCCACATTTCCCAAATTTTTGGACCGTGGATCCTGCCTTTTGGCAGACCATCTTGAGGGATTAGTGTCTTGGAACACACTCTGGCCTAAGTTTATCACTGTGGTAACATCTTCCCAAAAATGAGAATTTTTCTGTCTCCAGGCAATAATTCTCCAGGTTGTTGATAAGTATGAACCATGGTACCATCATGTTAAAACTACCTGAGAATATTCACTTCACATAGTCTTATTAGCTGTTTCCAACTCTGGGTGCTGTTTCAAGTGTAACAGAATAAGCTGATGATTCGTTCTGAAGGTAATTAGTAAGGATATCACTTCTCCCTTTTAAAAGATTCACCAGAGATTTGTCTTTTTCTGGCCTTCAGGAACTCTGCCTTCCCTGCCATTTTAGTATAATGGCGTGGCTCCATACCCCTCGCTGTGAGTCCATGACTAATATAGAGATGGCAAATGATTAACTGCATCACTAAGTGCCAGACAGGCATCGCAGTGGGCACTTTCACATCACATGTCACTTATCCATCACAACCACCCTATAATGTAGGTTACTTTATTACTTCCATTATTTTCTAGATAAGAAAACCAGAACCCAGAGCAGTTAAGTAGCTTCTCGAGGGTCATATAGCTAGCAAGTGGCAAATTCTGAATTTGAACCCAGATCTGGTTAAGAGCATGTTCTTAACAATTATATGACCCCCAAGCCCCATCCTTATTCCATTCACTCACTCATACATTCAACTGTCATTTCTTCAGTAGCTCCTATGTGTCAGGCACCATGGGTGTAGATAACAGGTGTGATGTGTGTATGGAAGGAGTTTAAGATGTAATGACAGCCTACTCTTGGGTGCAGAAAAGACTCATGTTTAGAAGTGACGTGTAAGCTGAGACCTGAAAGTTGATTCACTTATGGGCATAGGAACTGATGTGTGTGTGCATAAGTGTTGCTCCCCCCCACCCCCCAATTTGTGTTGACTTTCCACCTTCCCAGAGTGAATAATACTTCTGATTTTTACCTAATTAAAACATTACCATTTTTTTTTTGGAAAGAGCTAGAATGAGAAACTACTAAAAGGCTGCTTCCTCTCATACTTACTGGTTATCAGCTTTCAGAGTCTGCGTATTGAAGAGAAACACACACCCAGGCCCTATTAATTATAATAAAAATAATGAACGCCAGATCTGTTTCTCTCTTGCTCGCTTGCTTGCTCTCTCACTCTCTCTCTCCAATTTTCCTTTTGGGCCTAGTGTGTCCAGCTATTCCACAGCACATTGTGAGGCTGCTGGCACAACTCTCAGGGCGCAGTAATGATGTGTGGCTTCTTTTTGTCATTCTGCAAAACAATAAGAATTGCAGAGGGTGGACAACCTGCAGACATCTGCAGGATTAGAAGGAAAAAGTCAGAGCTAACTAGTTTCTTCTCCAGTGAAAAAGATGTTTATACTTACCTAGAAAAATTTGTGGAGAGAAACAGGAAAATAACTCTTTAAAAACTCTACTCAAAGTTTGAATTCCTCAGAGGAACCTGAATATTCCTGGCAAGTATTTGATCAACTATTATTTTAACCCTGATTAACCCGAAAATATTATATTGCCACTCGAAGAAACAAATGATGATCAGAACACCAACTGGGGCCTGAAACGTCTGTTCCTCCACCACGTAGCCTAAGGGTATCTGCTGAAATTCCAATTATAGTCATTCTACAAAATCTGACTTTCCTGAAGCAGTTTAGTGGCATCAGAATCACCTGGAGGGCTTGTTAGACCAGATTGCTGGCCCCGCCCCCAGAGTTTCTGATTCAGTGTGTTTGGGATGAAGCCCAACCAGTTGCATTTCTATTCAGCTCCCTAGTGAAGTTGATACTGCTGGGCTGCGGACCACACTTGGAGAACCACGGCCCTCTCATAATCTTCCCTTTGGGCTGCAGGTGTGTTTCTCTGCAGGTAATTGATGTGCCGCCGACAAGTTCATAATAAACAGAGTAATATTTTTCCAATTCCTCCATTATGGTTTCAGAACGTCTTTCTCATCATTGCTGATGGATGACCACTGATATTTTATGGCCTGACCCTCTGCCAAATGATGATCAATCAAAATACAAACTCTTATACAGTAAAGAATGAGCACATTAAAATAAGCCATGTGGTGAATACTGTTGTAGAGAAAACACTCTTTTATGATATAAACTCTCAATTTTTAATTTGTCTGTTTTATAAGGCTAAATTTTTATATATCAAGATTTCCAAAAGCAGGTGCAGCTGGATATTATTGCTCAAAAAAGCCCATTTCAATATCTGCAAGCAGAATTTGAGAACAGCTAAACCCACTATCATTTGAAATGCCACCTAACTAATGTGGGTGATAGAAGTTGGAATCTGAATTAACCGACAATATTCACTTATTCCACGTATATTTATTGAGCAGTCCCCATGAACAAGGCATTAGGTAGGAACTGGATGAAGACAATACCAAGATGCCTCTGAAGCAGATCCTGTTCTCAGAGAGCTAACAGCTAGTGGAGCCTACACTGAAGATGGCACTGAAGAACAAACAGGGCAAAGGCTGGAAAAGTAGAAGTACTCATTGCCCCCCTCTTACTTCTCAGTTACCAAAACAAGCCATGGGGTCGAGTCACGATAATTACCCCACCTGACACTGAAGGAATAGAGACCATATTGGAAGTTCAGTTAATTACACGTCCCACGCTTCATGGTCTCAGATAGATACCTTTATTTATTTTCTCAGCCTGGCCAGACAGTTTTGCTCTGTACAGCTATTGTCATAAGAAGTCAAGGGTCGAATGCTGTGGAGAGACAGAAGAGAAGAACCACAATGTTTTAAAATTATCCTCACGTTACAGCCCTGCCATTATTCCAAAGGAAGACAGTTTATAGCCATTGAAGCATGTGGTAGAGACTCTAATTGCTCTTGAATGCCCGTAAATGTCCTTGAATTTAAGAGGATAGATAACTGATAAAGAGAAGAAAAGAGGACTTCTCTCCTCACCTGATCCTCCCTGGTAGAAGGTCCCATCCTACGTTCTCTGGTAACTAAGGACAGGAGAAGGAAACCTGGTCTCTTAAGATATGCCCGAGAGAGTGTAACAAAAAGAGGATAATCTGCATGCTAAACTAACAAGTTAGTGTTAAACAAATTTCTATCTTACCTTTATTCTAGGCAAAAGTTCTGTTTTTTAAACTTGAGTAAGCAACAATATATTTTAACAACATTTTAATAATAAAATGTAAAATATAAAGCAACCATCTTGGTAGAACTTTTTTTATTTCTACATGTTACATCAACATATACAGCAGTTCCTCTACATAAAAGTAGGTTAGGTTGATGTTATTTATTTTTTTATTACACAGATAATATAAATAAACATTGCAAATATTTGTAAAATACCAAAGTACGTAATTTACAATATAGAAGTTCCCTTCATTCTCCCCAACTTTTCTCCTCATTCCTGAAGTAATTCCTATTAACAATTTGGTCTCTACCTTCCCAGTTCTCTTCTTCTGTGGGTGTGTATCCATATTTATGTGCGCATATATATGGGCTGGGATTTTTAAAACATAAGTGATATTATACTTACTATTTGGTAGGTTTAATTGATAATAGGTCTTGAATCTTTCCTTGTAAGTACATCTAGGCCTATTTTGTTCTCCTTAAAGATTCCTTGGTGTTATTTGATATGGATGTTCCAAATTTAAGCACTCTCGTGAAAATGGACATTAAGTTCTTTAAATTTTTGCTATTTCAGCAGTGGTGTAATTGATATCCTTATGCACGATTCTTTCGCATATGTGTGAGTGCTTCTGTAAAAGACATTCCTCGAGGTAGAATTAGTGGGTATGTACACATTTACAACCTTAGATATCGTGAGCAGCACGGTAAGGAACTATCTTGGTTCTCAAATGTTCTTTCAGAGACCACTATTTTTTTTTTAATCATCAAAAGAGTATTGGATAGGCAGAGAGGAGAGCTGGGTTCTAGTTCTAGCTTCGTGAACTCTTATAAATCTCACCTTGTCAGAACCATGGGTTCCTAATCTTTGAGTTAAAAATAAAGATAAAATGAACTGAAGAAAAATTAAAGTAAATCCCTGCTAATGTGTCTTCTAACTCTAAAATTTTATTATATAAATCAAAAGAGATTAGTTATTTTTCTTGAGAAAAAGCCGTAAAATTTAAAAAGGCAATCACCCAAATACATGTTTATAAGGTGATCATTTACTGAGTTCGACTCAATCCAACAAATGTTTTACCATGTATAAGTTACTATCTTTTATGTTATATAATATACAAAGTAAGATTGCACTCCTACCTTTAAAGAGCTTATAATCTAGGAAGCGGAAAACATGAATTCATAACTAATCATAATAAGGCAGAATATAGTTGTTGTAAAAAGATTACAGGGGCCGGCCCAGTGGCGCAGCGGTTAAGTTCACATGTTCTATTTCAGCAGCCCGGTGTTCGCCAGTTCGGATCCCGGGTGTGGACATGGCACTGCTTGGCAAAAGCCATGCTGTGGCAGGTGTCCCACATATAAAGTAGAGGAAGACTGGTACAGATGCTAGCTCAGGGCCAGTCTTCCTCAGCAAAAAGAGGAGGATTGGCAGCAGTTAGCTCAGGGCTTATCTTCCTCAAAAAAAAAAAAAAGAAAAAAGATTACAAACAAAATCTTCTGTTGAATGCATAGAATTTTAAACTTGGGCACATGAAGTATTCTCAATGAGATCCTTACCTAAATATTGAGTCTCAGAAACAAAAACAAAAAAAAACAAAATCAAATACTCTTGGAAGCCAAATGCTGAAATATATCGTTTTCAGTGTTATCTCAAGCTTGCTAATCAGGCTACTTTCACTCCATTTACAGGTGCTGTGGAGAGGGTGAAGAAAATCCGAGACTACGCTTTCGTGCACTTCAGCAACCGAGAAGACGCAGTTGAGGCTATGAAAGCCTTAAATGGGAAGGTAATACAAGACAGAGAAAAAATATGTACAGATTCCATCAAAGTTTGGTGTGGAAATTCTATTCAAAAGAACAATTCTGCGAGTCTGTCGCACTCAGGCTTTCTCCATCTCAGACATGGCTGCCTCAGGCCATTTAAGATGAGCAATAGAGAAGTGATGGCATATGCAATGGAGATGTGGCTCATACATCTGACTCTAACTCTTCTTTTGACTGTTTTGGGCAAGTCACTGCCCTCAGTTTCCTTAGAAAGGGGGGATTGAAGTAGATTATTTCAAGGTATTTTTTCCAATTCAAATTTTTTCTCATTACTCCAAAGAGATTATAACCTTTATAGTGCAGTATTTTGGAGGCTAATGATCAGAAAAGATGTCAAAGTAGCTATCATTCTACCCTCAGAGTTTGATCTTCCAACTCTGGAAGGCTTAGAATCTCTTCACCTAGCCAAGAATATGGTCTGGGCAAAAACCAATTTCTATATCATTACTCTTGGTTTGTATGTAGAAACCAATATCATAATATTTACTCATCAATCCAATAAACGTTAAAAAAAACCTATAGGAGCTTATCCTGCTTCACTTAGCATGACCACTTATCATCCTAAATAATGTCTGGGATACACAAAGAATCATACCAAAGATGCTTGTTGAAGAGCTAAAAGTCTGCCGGAGGAAGAAGACAAGTACACAGACACCTTTGCAAAGCACAACCAGGTAAATGTCATTTAAAAAAGATAAAAAGTGGTGAGAACATTCAAAGGAAGAAGGAGTGGGTCACAAAAAAATCAGAAAATCTTCATGAATATGAGAAAATAATATCTAAGAGAAGCCACAAAACCTGGAAAGATTTCCAAAAGAAAAAAACAGAAAATGAGAGGCAGTCTTAGGCAGAAGCACTGAATTTGGAAACACCAAGATATGGTTGGAAAACAATAAAAGTAAATCAATTTGATTAGAACATAATGCACATAGGGCTGTTTTACCTGTCAGGTCTTGCATCAGTCAGTCCGAGCAGCAGACAGATGGCAAAGAGACTGACTACAAAGGGGTGAGTTTGGGGTAGAGACATCAGAGGAGATAGTGCAGGAACCCAGGGCTTGTGGGCCTCCTGGAGTCAAAGGGACAATGGGTGGAGAAGCAGTGGGAAAGCTAAAGGAGAGAGAACTGTATAGAGCAGGTTTCTTTGAGAGAAGTAGTCATCTATGGTCAAGGGACACAGTCAGGCCAAGGTGACCTCTCAGAGAGGTTGCCAGGAGAAGAAATGGCCTGAACTCACTGTTATCTCTCTCTCCAACCTCCTGCCAGGGCTCCCCATTGGCCAAATCCAAACATAATCCAGAAGGCCCAGGAGCCCTGAAGAGGACTCCATAGAGAACACTCTCCCAGTACAGAGAGGCTGGAGATGGTTGGGAGCGCATCTAGAGGGCAGGCAGAGGATCTCCCAGCTCAGGCCCTTCAGACACACTGGGGCTCGTGCATATGAACTCCCCCAGGGCCTACAGAAATGTTTGAGTCTCAGGGAAAAGAAACACTGACCCCAAAATGCAAAAAGAAAACTGTAAAACAAAAATTAATGCAGATTTAAGTACATGTCTATGAAGCAAAATATTATTTCATCTTCACTGATTATTACATTTAGTATCATAAAAATGTTATTTCTTTGAAAACAATTTGTAGGTTAGAGTTTCTCAATTTGAAAACATTCCTGAGGATATGTGATGATTGCTGAGAAGAGACAGTCAATCATAAATTAGATGCTAAATAATTATGTTAGAATAATTACAATGGAAAAGTATTCAAATTGTTCCTAATTTTTATAGCTTGATATTTTAATAGCAATGTTTACATGTATTATGTAATTAAATATATATTCAATATTATTATTAAATATATACTAAATATTATAACTATATTTAATTATAATATGGTATGAGAAAATCAAAAAGAAGTTTGCCCAGGAACCATGAAGGCTTTTGAGTATACATATGGATATTTATATTTAATTTACTAGATAAGATGAGACTGAAGTTTTTAGTGGAGTAATGATCACATTTACAATTTAGGGAAATTAACTTTCTAAGAGTTGAAGTTTTATAGCATAGGGAAAGAGATGTAATTGGAATGAATTAAAAGCTATTTTATTGTTAATGCCATCAAGCTGATTCTGACTCCTAGTGACCCTGTGCACAGCAGAGCAGAACCCTGGCCAGTCTTTTTGCTCCATCCTCTCATCTTTTGGCTCCGCTGCTATTCATAGGGTTTTCATGGACAATGTTTTTCAGAAGTGGGTGGCTAGGTCTGTCTTCCTAATCTGTCTTAGTCTGCAAGTTCCACTATAACCTGTCTACTATGGGTGACCCTGATGATATTTGAAATACTGGTGGCATAGCTTTCAGCATCATAGCAACACACAGCCACCACATTATGACAACCCACAGAGGGGTGGTGTGTTTCCCTGAGTGGGAAACCAAACCAGGCCTTGGCAGTGAGAGTACCGAATTGTAACCCTTAAACCACAAGGGCTGGCAAAAAGCTACCATAGTCACTCAAATGGGAAGAAATAAGGGTTTGAACTAGGGTGGGAATGGACTGTAGGAGAGAGCTCCACAGAGGACCATGGGTGATGAAGTCAAAGGACCCAAGTACCGACTGGATATAACCGTGAGAAAGAAGGATGAGTCATTATAGGTTTTCAGTATAGGAGACTAGGATAATGTTGTTAGGGAAGTCAGGAAGGGAAGCTTTTTTGGAGAGAAAAGTGACAACTTGAGCTTTTGACATGATTATTCATTTGTTCTATAAATACTTGTGGATTTCTAGGATATGCAAGAAATTTTGCCGGACTTCAGGCTATACAGATTAATAAGATATTGTCCTAGCTCTTGAAATGTCTAAACCAAATAAGTAAAATACAATACTGAGTTTGAAACACTGTTGGAGGGGGCAGAGGAATGCAAAACAAAATTTATTACAATAAGAAATCTGACTTTGCAGTAAAGAATCATTTCATTGGAAACATCTCTTGACTTGGAAGTGCCTATAAACAAAGACCTATTTGGGTCTCTCATCTTCCTCGAGACAGGACTGAAGATAAATAATCTTATATCCAAGGTCACTCCACTCCTTCAATACTCCAAGTCCATTTCTTCAAATTACATCAACATCAATACACGATAGTTGAATATTAGCTGGATTCTATGTCTCAGTGTATTCCATCCAATGTATTTGATACTGGCTCCTGCTACTAAAAAGCAGGGTAGATACATGAAACTAGGGACAAGTTGCCCCAGAGGCTGATCAAAATAGTCAGGGTGACTATGAAGCACAAACTTTGTCCAGCAGACTTCGATGATCTAGGAACCACTGAATTACTCAAAAAATCATGAGCTGCTATGAAAGACAATTTTTGCAAGAACACTTTACATCATTTCTTTTCTTTATGAAAAACAGAGGACCATAATATTCTTATTTGAAAAAAGTCCCACAAATGCTTCCTCACAATACCTTGTCCCTTTGATAAGAAATACATCAATCTATCAGGTATTTGTTGAGAACTATCTTTGTCTCTTGTGTATGCAAGCAAATACATAAAAGTGAGTCACACATATAGATCTACACACAGCCATCGTCTTCAACATCTGGATCTGTTTGCAAAATGTCAAAAACTTGTGTCAGAAAAGAATCACTCCAATAATTCTTGATGACAAATTTTAAGTAGTGCAATACTTGAGAAACTTCAACACTGCCCCCACCATCCCTGTTAGTTCCCAACTGTTCAGCAGATCGAAAGGTTGCTTCTCAAGGCAGTACCTATGAGGGACAATGCAATAGCTTCATTGATTCCTCTTCCTTAAATAGGGCCCCACTTCTAAGCCTCTCTTCTTTTCCAGCAAAAACTTACCTATTGTGATTCTGTTCTAAGGAGTGAGACATTTAGCTGGCTGGCAGCTGGAAAGGCCTCACTGGGCCGTCCATGCCAAGATGTTAACAATTGATAGATCTCTTTATTGCTTTCCTTCCACCTTCACTGCACTGTTCTAGACAGTGGAAATTATATTCTATCCACCTAACCTAAAATTTCTTAAATTATATAATTTTATAAAAATGCAATTTACAAAATACATATCACATGAAAATATTACATAATTCTCTGTCTCAGTGACTGCATCAGATAAATTTATAACCAATATGTCAACGGACAGTGGCCAATTTGTCACTGTTAAACCTGTTGGCAGATTATATGCAATTTACCAACAAAACCACTCAGGGAAAACTCAACTGGCACAGAAACACGAACCCATGAAGAGAAAAGATACATACAAGTGAAACAGTAAATACAGCAGCAACTAGAAGTTATAGAAATAGAAATAGAACTTAGAAGGAGATGTGTTACTAGGGCCCAGCCACACTTGGTTGTCTTCATAGCTTCTCATGTTGTTTTTTTCTTGCTCTCTACAACAGGTGCTGGATGGCTCCCCCATTGAAGTGACCCTAGCCAAACCAGTGGACAAGGACAGTTATGTTAGGTACACCCGAGGCACAGGTGGAAGGGGCACCATGCTCCAAGGAGAGTACACCTACTCTTTGGGTCATGTTTATGATCCCACCACAACCTACCTTGGCGCTCCTGTATTCTACACCCCTCAAGCCTACACGGCGATTCCCAGCCTTCATTTCCCAGCCACCAAAGGACATCTTGGCAACAGGGCCATTATCCGAGCCCCTTCTGTTAGAGGTAACACTAGTAAGCTCTTGCCTTCCTTAGAATAACTATTAAATTTCAAATGATCTGTATTGCAACAACCGTAGACAAATTAGATGGGTCCAGTGGGGGAAAAGAACTTTTAACCGTTTATTAAAAATCAAGTATTATACCAATAGTTTTCCTTCCATAGGAATCTTTTTTCACATTACAACTGGTTATTAAGAAAACTTGGCAGGAATATAGTGCAAATGAGTCTAATGCACACATTTTATCTTTGCATGGGCCCATAAAATTTGCACAAACTAACACTCAAGTCCACAATTGTTAGCTTCTCCCCTTTCATTGGACCACCATATTGCAGTCACATATGACTCATTACAAAATTCCAAGCAAGAGCAGTATGGTCCAGTGAAAACAAATTATCTCAAATAGCAAAAATATGCCAAGGCACCTGTGTATTTGATGATGACTCAGTGGCATCATCTTCATATATAAATCACAAATTATCATAAATATATTCTAACAGATACATGAGATGTTCTCATCTGACCTCCTCCGAGAAATAGGTGCTGTGACTTCTAAAAAGCCACACTATTAAGGAAATCAACTTATTTCTCCAGGATATGGGGAACTAAATAGTAAAGTCCAAATAGAAAGAAAAAACAATCTGACTGCCACGCAAAAAATCTTTCCTGTTGAGTCCTATAATAATTCCAAGTGTTTGAGCAGTCTTCTGAGTTCAGTTGGTTCAAGCAACATAGAAGATAAAGAAAGCGTTTTTATTTCCAAGAAACTAGTTTGTCTCTGGAATCTTTCCTTTGTCTACAGGATCCTTCAGAGTGGTTCTGCTAGGATCTGGCTAACGCCAACAGAACCCCAGTTCTATCTTCCAAATATGACACCAGTCTGGGTGATTCACTGACCAAATGGTGTATTTAAATCTCTTCTGGGGTTTGACTTGGAAGCAAAGGGGTCTGTCCAGATTACTGTGGAAACAATTATCTTACTGTGTTTTACTATTTTTCAGGAGAACAGACTTGACCATCCTAGGAGTTCTAGTCTTCAACATCCTTAAAAGTTCCATGCCCATTATACAATCACTCTACCCAAAATTGTAATGCAAAATATATCATCAGGATTTCCTTCAGGATAATCTGTCTACACAATGACAAATTATGTCATGAAAACATTATGTATTTATAACCTAAAATCACATCATTAAACAATCCATATGTTAAATATAAGTTGTCAACCAGTTGTAATGTAAGAAAAAAACAAACTCCACTTCAAGGGAAAAAAATATTTGTCCTATAACAAGAAAGGAATCAATGAATGATATTCATGGATGAAGGGTAATCAATTTAATTTTTTTATCTTTTTATGCCACCAGTAGGAAATCAAAGTAGCAACGTGGCAAAACAAAAAAATCAAAAGGAATCTATTAATGAAACTCAATGGAAATTTAAGCCTCACATTGACAGAACATGAGAGAGAAAATGGTGAACTTGAAAATATACTTTCTAAATGTTGGTTTTCCAACAGGTCATTGGGGCTGGAATTATTGGGGAAGCTAGAATTTACTTCTGATTTGTTGATCGATGACAAAAATGCAAGACTGATTTTAATACATGTGATCATATCAAGCTGGGATATTTTAAAAAACACCTTCCCAATATTTACTAGTCTATAGAAAAATGTCAATAAAAGGTTAACTGAAGACAGAAATTGCAAAATTTTTCTCTGTACCAAAGTTTTAAAGTTGCTCATGCACATTTTGATAGTATTGTTTTCCTCCATAGATAGTTAAAAGAAAAAGAAGGCACCTGTGGGGAACCTTCCCTTATGTTGAGTTTCATTACATTAGAATCCTAGAGTTTTCTACCCATCTTCAAGGCAATAATCAATGTGACTTGGGCTAACTTTTCCATTACAGTAAGATTCAGGGTGGTTTGATTTCTGGTGGTTTGATTCAGTTTAATGCCTTCTTACATTCCTAGAAATTTACATGAATGTACCTGTAGGGGCTGCGGGAGTGAGAGGCCTGGGTGGCCGTGGCTATTTGGCATACACAGGCCTGGGTCGTGGATACCAGGTCAAAGGAGACAAGAGAGAAGACAAACTCTATGATCTTTTACCTGGGATGGAGCTCACCCCAATGAATCCTGTCACTTTAAAACCCCAAGGAATTAAACTTGCTCCCCAGGTAGGTAATGTTATTCCAGACATAGTTTCTTTAAGTTGGACCAAAACCCATCATTTACCTTTAATCAAATGATTCGACTTGATTCCTACTTGGGCTATTGTTTTGTTTTGTTTTTTTAAGTAGAAAAAGTGACCGGTAAACATAATGTAGTGCAAGAGAAGGCTGAGTGTTGAGTGCCATTGTTCTATTTTAGACTTTCTTTTTTTTTAATTATAAAGTTTGACGCCTTAAATAATCTTCCACTGAAAGGTGAAGATACTGAGAGCTCTTAAGAATTATCAACCAATACCTTAAGTAAAATAATATGAAGCAAAGAACTTAGCTCAAAAGAAATGCCAATCATATGTGAGCCAGGTTGGTTGGCAAATGAGGAGCACTCATGACAGGGAATGAAGAGACTATTTAGGAGACATTTTCTTGGAAACACTGTGTTTATGAGAAAACATCACGCTATCCATGGCAATATCATTACTCATACTATGACGTGCCATCAGTCGTATCAAATTAAGTCGTCTGCAATTATTATATTTGGGCAGTGGCATTATGGTGAGGTTTTATTGCTTTCATTTCACAGTTCTAAGTTTCCATGTTTCTGCCTGGAGCTGTGGTTTTTATTATTGGAAAATTAAAAGTTATAAAAGTTGTTCCATTATGGAAACTTAATAACAAACAGAGTTAAAATGAACACAAAACAGGGTCTATGTTAACCCTTAGACTGTTCCCTATGAATGTGGAGTACATGCTGGTCTCTCTGCAGCGACACTTTGGCTGAATAACCAACATCCAGTTGTTAACTGTTATAGTTTAGTTTGTAAACTAAACTGTGCATCGTAAAGGAAACTTCCTACTCCCCTCTTAAATGTATAAGCCCCAAATTTATGGAAGTAGCCTTAGGATCACAATCAAGTAGAAAACTTGGTTTTCTAAAAGCTCACCTTGAGTTATTTTTTTTTAAAAGATTGACCCTGAGCTAACATCTGTTGCCAATCTTTATTATTGTTATTATTTTCTTTTTCTCCCCAAAGCTCCCTAGTACATAGTTGTATATTCTAGTTGTAGGTCCTTCTAGTTCTGCTGTGTGGGATGCCGCCTCAGCATGGCTTGATGAGTGGTGCTAGGTCTGCGCCCAGGATTCGAACTGGCAAAACCCTGGGCCACCAAAGCAGAGCACACAAACTTGACCACCCAGCCCCAGGGCCCACCCCAAGTATTTATTTTTGTAAGATTAATGGCTTTCTTATACATACAAATTATTTCATTTAAGTTTTCTGTTAACCCTATCCAGGCAATTTAAAAAGACAAGGTTTATCAGAGTGATTAACAGTAATCATTTTTTGTTCAAGAACTATTTATTGTCATCCATTACACACCAAGTATTGTGCTTGGTGTTGGAGATGGAAAAGTGAATATAATGCAAAAGATGGTCAAAAGACCTGAATAGACATTTTTCCAAAGAAGATATATGAATGGCCAACAGGTGAATGAAAAGATGTTCAACATCATTAGTCATTAGGGAAATACAAATTAAAATCACAGTGAGGTATTACCTCACGCCTATTAGAGTGGTCATCACCAAAAAGACAAGAGATAACAAGTGCTGGTGAGGACGTAGAGAAAAGGGAACCCTTGTGCACTGTTGGTAGGATGTTGGTGGGATTGTAAACTGGTACAGCCACTATGGAAAACAGTATGGAAGATCCTCAAAAAATTAAAAATAGAACTACCATATGATCTAGCAATTCCACTTCTGGGAGTATATCCAAAGGAAACAAGAACACTAACTTGAAAAGATATCTGCATCCCCAGGTTCATAGCAGCATTATTTACAGTAGCCAAGACATGGAAACAACCTAAGTGTCCATTGGTAGATGAATGGATAAAGAGGTTGTGGTATATGTATACAATGGAATATTATTCAGCCATAAAAAAAGAGGAACTACTGCCACTTGTAACATCATGGATGGACCTTGACGGCGTTATGCTAAGTGAAATAAGTCAGACAGAGAAAGACAAATACTGTATGATCTCACTTATATGTAAAATATAAAAAAATACAAATTCATAGACAAGAAATCAGATTTGTGATTACAGTAGTCATTTCACAATATATGTAAGTCGAACTGTTATGCTATGCACCTTAAATTTACACAATGTTGTATGTCAATTATATCTCAATAAAACTGGAAAAATTATATGGAAATACAGTAAGAGGATACTGACACATAAACAGATAATTATAATAAAATCTAGTAAGTACCATGATGGAGCTTCGCTCAGAAAATACAAAAGCTAGTCATTCAATCTATCTTGATTTAAAACCCAAAATAAGGAACCTAATTAAAGTACTGGGATACCTAGAAATCTTTTAAGCAAATAAAAAATAATCATCACCATAAATTCTTTATAATAGTCCTAAGAGCTGCTATAGCATAACTAATGACCTCTGCTTTTTATATCAAACCCAGGTTAGAAACTGGTCATGCTTTATATTAATATGTAACCATCTCTATCAGTCAATGAAAGTTCTTTAATTAATTTGTCTCTGAATTTCTGCAACTAAGGCTTAGAAATTGAAGACCATGTCACCCCCAACTAACACTGATAGAGCCTTCACAACTCCATGGTAGAATTATTAACTTCCAGCAAGAAGAGCAGAAGGACAAGTACTGCCTTGCAGAATCAGTAGCTAGAGCTGGTACTCCTTTAGAATACCTGCCATCTAAAGCTAATTTATTATTGCCCATGAATGTTAGAGAATGCTTTGTAGATGACAAGAGATGCTACAAAACTGAGAGTATTAAAAAGAAAAAGTTATTAGATAAGATAGGAGCAATCTACAAATTTAGTAAACTGGAAAATGTGATGCTACTACAGCTTGGTTAGTATTAGAACAAATGAGATAAGCCCCATAGATTCATCCTGGGGCATGGTTCTGCCCTAAAGAGTTATTTTTTCAGAAATGCTCTGTTTTGCACAGTTTACTGAATCTGCTGACTAGTGGAGCATCAAGGCTTGCGGGCCACCAAAAATGGCTTCAGGATGAAAGAATATCTGCCTTTAAAGAAGATTCAGTTTGGAGTAATGATAGAAGAAGAAAAAAACATGTAGGAATATGCTAAAAATCAGATTATACAGCCAGAAGTAGTGTTTTGCCAAAGACATTATGACTGTCAACACCCATCTATTAGTGCTCATCAATAAACACTAACCCATTAAACTCGCACACTCTATTTTTACGAAAATGCGAAGTGAATGATATGAAATAAGAAAACATTCTTAGATTATTTTCTCTAAACCATTATAAACAGAAGGATTGAGGATAATAATGAGTAAATCCAGCTACACAGTGCTGGAATTTCAATTTTTAAAAAATGGGATAAATACATCAAACGAATCATAAAATTAAACTATTGGTAAAAAGTTACAGCTAACAGACTAAACTAAAAACATATTAGAATAAATGGTGTGAAAATGATTTTTATGAATTAATAGACATAACATTTTAAATGGAGTTCAAATCGAGTTCATCTTAAATTTTATGAGTCATTAAACCATGTGGCATTTTATATCTTCTTATATTAGCTTAAACTCTGAAGATTAGAGTTTAAAAACCTGAAAGCTGGAGAACTAATGCAAATGTGACATTTGAAAGGGAAATCACTTTTTTACTCTTGTAGATATTAGAAGAAATTTGTCAGAAAAATAACTGGGGACAGCCAGTGTATCAGCTGCACTCTGCCATTGGACAAGATCAAAGACAACTATTCTTATACAAAATAACCATTCCTGCTCTGGCCAGCCAGAATCCTGCAATGTGCGTAACTTCTCCAAATTCCTAATCCTTTAGATTTTAGAATAAGAGCTCTTGTAAATTAAGTGTATTTTATCACTATCTAAATAAGGTAAATATTCAAGTCTACCCACCTACTCATTTCTTATTAAAGACAAATGTCAGGATGTATGTGCCAGTTATGAGACTGCCATCCCCAAGCCCCCAAGTTCAATACTGACAATGAAGACTATACAGTAGAATCACCCAGTGCAAAACTGCAGACGTAAAATGTAATAGAACTGAAAACTCATAGCCCATTCTTTCATCTCTGTAGAACTTAGGTTGAACCATAAGAAATTGCCATTTTATACATAATAACATCATCCCCCATCATTTAAATTTTAGACCAAAGACATAACCTCTCCGTTAGTGGATATCACCCTCTGAATTTTACCATGAACCTACATTTCTACATATTTTAGGAACCATTGTGTTTCACGCGCACCTTGGAAAAGTCATGTAATGAGTGAGAAGTATGCTCCAGGAAGGTCATCAATCACTGACGTTCTAGGTCAATTCACAAATGGTCCTACATGCATGTAAATTTAGAAGCTTTAATAGCAAAGAGAATGAAAAATACCCACACAAAATTCTATTATCTGATCATCTTAAAAAGCTAACAGTGCCTTAGGTTTTCACCTGTCTCAGGAGCACAAGTTTAAAATTCCTACTCTGACTGACTATGCTTTCCAGCCACCCTTTCACACCTCCAAAACTAAGTGCCTATGTGGATGAAGCAAAGACCTACGCAGCCGAGTACACCCTGCAGACCCTGGGCATCCCCACTGATGGAGCTGACGCCCCGACTACAGCTGCTGCTGCTGCTGCCGCTTCTGCTGCTGCTTTTCCAGGTATGGAAAAATCACGTCAGAAATGGCACCATGTAAAGAGAGTAGGGAAACCCTACTTGGTACCATGCACTCATAGAGGTGTTTGTGAACACCACCTACAATAAATCTGACTTACATGATCTGTGACCAAAAAGAATTTGCCAGATAAGTGAACCATCAAAAGTATAAGGCAAGGAGAATTGAGCTGGGCAGCAGAAGTGGGGTCTGGTCTTGGCTCAGCTTTAAACAGCTGTGTGATCTTGAATGAATCTATCTCTTTGCATCTGGTTTGGTTTGGTTTGGTTTTTACTTTTAGTAAGAGAGTTTTGGAGCTACATAGTAATAGCTGATGTTTATTTGAATTCTTACCATGTGCCAGGCGCTCACCTAAATGCCCAGCATGCCTTATATTATCTTAGTAATGCTCATGACACCACAAGAGGTAGGTTGTGTCATATACCCATTGGACAGAGGAGGAAACCAAGTACTGGAAAGGTTAAGTAATTTGGCCAAGGTCAATCAACTCATAAGCAATCCTTGGGCTCCTTCTCTAATCTTTGATTCTACTTTTATTACTTTGCTTTCTGAAAGAAATGTATAGATCATATTTTTCTTAAACTATTTTAAGTCAAAAACTCTGTGTGTGTGTGAGACAGAGAGATCCTTTCATCTGTGGATAAACAGGCCTCATTTTATCTGTTCTATAATTTTGGTCTGGGGCATATGCTATTGCTTAAAATAAAGCCTGTCTGTAGATCAACATGACTTCAGGGTCACATTTAAAAGACTTTTCCCTATTTGTACGTACCCACAACAAACGTTAATAATTAAAAATGAATCCTCTAGAGATTAAAGGGGATCAGCCAAGAAAACTCTTTTGAAAATTTTTCATCAGCAGTTAGACTCCATTCTGTTTTACTAATAAAAGTTTATCTCTTTTGAAGAAATTTGTTATTCTGACTTGTCATTGTGTCGGTCTACCCCCATAAACCTAAATCAGAGAGTTCTGACTAGACCTAGAAATAAAACAACCCTATGGATCGATTAATTCATGTGTAGGTGTGAGAATTGCTATATTCCTCACGTCCATAACACCTGGGGATCATTCTCGTTTTCTTTTATTCCTCAAAAATTGTGAATCTATCCTCTATTCTGGCAAGTGAAGCTGACAGTAATCATGCTTCACAGGCAAATGTGACCTCAATTCCAGCTTTGTTCTGTAGAACATGGAGAAGATGTGTGGCACGCCCCTGCAAGGTTACCAAGGCAACAGCTGCCACTGCAGAGGGCAAGGTCCCTGCTGGGCTGGGCGGGGGCCATCAGCCCCGTGCTTGCTTTCCATAAAACACGGTGTTGACGTGTCTGTCTGCTGAAGACTTGTGCCAGGGTTTCCCAGTTCTTGGAGAAAGTTGAACCCCTGTCTTTCAGAAAGCTGTACCCCAAAGACACCTAATTAACGTACTATAAAAATAAACGAGCCACTGTCAGTTAAAGTTTGCTTTCACATTGGAAAGGATTTGCTTTTACCCAAGAATGTTGTATCTCATCCTCACTTCTCTTTGCTTCTGCAAGAAGTAAAAAATATTTAGGGCATGAGGGTTGTCTTGGGAATGCCTAAGAATTTGAGAGCCTCTCTTACAATGTTGCTGTGGAGTCAAGCAAAGAATAATAGGCTGCAAGGGAAGAATCTGTTTGAAACAAATACTTTTGCACTTAAGAAATTAGCCAAATTGAAAAAGAACATTCAAAATCCCTAAAGATAAAAATCTATGCTATACACACATACATAGTCCTTATTCACTCACTTATTTACTTTGGAAACACTATTTCCAAAATTTTGAAAGTAATTGTTAACACATTTTTCATATCCTTGGGAAATGTACCAGACTTCGCTAGTACATTAGTCAGCATTATTGCCCAAAGTGCACGAGCCAAGGAGTGGATTCAATTTTTTGAAAAATAGTCCAGCCGGCTTCCTGCCACCACTTCCTGAGAAGCCACCAGAAAGAAATCAATGTGTCTGGGGTTGGCAGACTTCCACAGCACGTAAACCAAATGGACTGTATTTTTTAATCAAGTCCCCATTCGTTACTTAAGGATATTTTTCCCTGTTTCTTGTCATCTTTCACAATTTTTGGATGATCTCAGAAATACCCAGGTTTTGGTCTAAAATATTAACAGGGAAGTATTGACTTTAGATAATAACTGTTATACTCTCTTCAAAAGTGAACATTAATCACCTAGACACAACACTAATATGAAGCACGAGGTGATTTCCTTACCACTCAAACCCCTTGGTTCTCTGAGGGTGAGGACAAGCATCAAGGCCTCTGCACACACCAAAGACAGCGCGATGGTGGGTGGAGAAGATGTTTTTTGCCCTTCCCAGTTAGGTCTAAACGTGGACAGGCTATTTGCTATTATGGTGCTATATAGAAACATGCTAAAACTTTCAATATTTCTCCTACTGGTCTACCCAGTCTGTGTGCATCCTTCTTGGGTAAAAGCAATGGTTTCTAACATTTTATTTAGGTGGGAGTGGGCATGTAGCCAAACCAGACCCACATAGCACAGACCCCCACGCTCTGCCAACCTATCAATTGCTTCTGCTCCTTTATAAATTCTGGGACCCTCTGAGAAAGTTCTAAATTTCAAGCTTTAAGCAGGTCAGCATTCTGTTAAGTTTTCATTTTTTGGAACCTATGCCCAATGTTTCTAATTCTCTAAGTGTGAAGTGATTCTGACACAGGTGGCTGACATCACTTTGAGGAATACTGTCCCCTCATCAAGGGGTCCAGATATTACGATCCCTGAGAGCAATGTTTTAAATGTACACATTAACTGTTGGCTTTAAGCAATATGTTAAATTTTCGTATTCCAAAAAGAAAACAATAAACCAAAAGGAAGGAAATCTGAATCCCTTTCATGAAGTTTTCTCTGCCTCCCCGTCCAGGATATGCTGTCCCTAATGCAACCGCACCTGTGTCTGCAGCCCAGCTCAAGCAAGCAGTGACCCTCGGACAAGACCTAGCAGCATATACAGCATACGAGGTCTACCCCACTTTTGCAGTGACTGCCCGAGGGGATGGATATGGAGCCTTCTGAAGATATCTTTCTCTTAATTTAACAATAAGACCCACAAAACTCTATATAGAAGTAATAAACCTCTAACCCAGTTCCCTAATAATCATATGTAATACTTTTCCTAAAATGATGCCTTTCCCGAGACTATATAGCTTATACCAATTGTACAATTGTGATAGGAGAATGTTATTCCTACTTAAATCAAATGTTAAGGAGCCCTTTGTCTAATAGAAAGCTAAAGAGATATTGCCCCCCAAAGTTGTCCTTCCAAGGTGCCTGAGTGTCTCGGGAGTATGTTTACAAACTCTGACAGAGCGGAGAGAGATCTTTTTGCTAACAAGCGTTCAGGGGCTGAGCAGACCTGGGCAGTCAGGAACAGTAACAACAGAGCTAAGTAAACTCCAGAGTCTCAGCCCTGTCTCACAGCTGCTTTTGTGATACACAAAATCACAAACAGGCAGAGGGAAGGTAGGAGAATGCTTTTCAAAACATGTTCCCCACTGCCCTCTCTACAGGGCATGTTTACAGGCTGAAGTTTGTGAAACACTGTCCAAGGTTGGATGGAGTCAGCATCACTTCAGTCTGAAAATTCCATCCAGTCAAACTGTCATAGGTCAGGATCTCTCTGTCCCTTGCAGCCCCTGGGGACTTCCTGGAAATTGATGTGATGTGTTGCAGATATGTTTAAAACAAATCCCAGCCCATTGTTTTTTAAACTCATTAGCCCATTCCTCTTTTTCCCTAGAACACGTGCCCTTCTCAAGGATCCCCACAACACAATAATCGTTTCAACTGGAAGTGATTTTTTTAATTTGTAAACGTTTTGACTTCTCCGTAATGATTTATCCTCATGTCAGTCTCATTTTGCTCATCTCTAATATCACAAAAAAGTAAATCAAATCTACAGAATATTACTTACGATGCTTTTTCCTATTCACCAAATTGGCTGAAAAGTCATTTCAAACAAAGAGAGGTGTGAGGATTTACTCTCATTTCTTTGGTCTTTTTGTAGCACCCAGACCACCGTCCAGCATTCAGAGACAGTTATATCAACCTGAGTTTAGCCTTGGATTATCTAGACCACTTATATTAAATCTATCAAGAAGCCCTCTACTTTCCTTTCCTTTCCTTTTCTTTTCAATAAGCATCAGACAGCTTTACCATATCTGAGTCCTTTGGTCCTGAAGCTGTCAGAGGAAAACCTTAAATCCATCACAGCTGATTCTTGAAACACTCAGCAAGGGGGTATATGCCAAAATCCCCAAGACTTTTGGGCTGCTTCTCCAGGAACATCTGATGGGGCTGAGGGTGCTACAAAAACTGAGATAGAAAGGAATAGAAGGCACTACTTTCTTGCCATCCTTGTAAATGATTACTTTTTGTTCAAAATAGAAATAATTGAAGTCTGAACACCAAATACCTATTACTCCTACTCCAGTCTCATCGGTAGTTTAAGATATACAGTATTAGAATTTCCATTTTAAAAATCCCTTGGCCCTTTTAAAATTCTACAGGACTCAAGGAAAAATAGAAACACAACAGCGTAGAACAATTTGTCATTCAAGAACGGAATTCTGTGATCTGAAATCAGACCAGATTCCAATCAAAATCAAGTAAATTTCAATAACAATTAAAAGTCCTTGTAACCTTTCAGTTCTAATAACTCCAATCAGATATGAAACACCTCAACGCTACCACGAAACCCTGAAAGGGCTCGTGCTTTTAGCTTTAAATTTTGCTCCTCATATTCCCTGGAACAGTGGTTCCCAAACTTGACTGAACATTAAAAGTACCTGGAGAGCTTTTCAAACCGCCAATGCCAAGATCATGTCTCACACCAATTTCATCAAAATGTCTTGGGGTCAGAGCCTGGCATCAATATTTTTGAAAGATCCTAGGTAATTCCAGTGTGGAACTAAGTTTGGGAACTGCTATATTCTTGGTATTTTTACTATATCCCTTAATAGTTTTCTTTTTATTTTACTTTTGTTAAATATAAAAATGAAAGAAAAATTGTCTAACTTAAAAATAATAGCCAAATCATATTTTTACATATATTTATCTCAGAAAAAGTATAAATTTATATATAATTCACATTGGCTTCAAACTAATTCTTGGGTCAAACTAATCCTAAAAATGAGAAAGTGAAAAATTCTGCCTTAAGCAATTCTTAGGTTCAAATTCACACTCCCCCACAGACCTGCTTTTATACTCAAAGAGAGTGATTACACTAGGGGCAGGCAAATTCCTACTCAGTCCAAAACAGCGTTGCAAATTCCAAGAACAAAAGTTTTAATGTTCTTTAAAATCTTTGAAAACAAATGGAAAAGGGCGCTCTGCACGTCCAGTCAATGTGAAATAGATTTGATCCAGAGGAATTTTCAATTTAATCAAATGAACAGACATTAGCTAATACAGGAATCTCTTTATGAGAAAAGTCATTATTCCAGATTAAATCATAATCACTTTTTTAAAAGGTTAAGAGCAAAGACCTAAACATGAAATAATGTCAGTGTATCAAGAAAATTGCCACTGGAAGTGTGTGTCACTTGCTCAAGGAAACACACAAGTATTCATGACATTTACCTCCTGAGACGTAATTTTATCCAACCGAGTAGATGTGGTTTTATCTTTTGCTGAAATTTTACCTCATTCTAGTAAAATCTAGAGACTACTTTGAATTCCACTAGAACATATTCATAGAAAGTGTCAATCTGTCTATGAGACTGAAACTTTAAAAAAGTGGCATTTTAAAAAATCAAGTGTAGAACCAAAGGTTTATTTTGCATGATGTTTATATTTTTAGACTTCAGAAATTAGCCCTTATTTAATACCTATCATATGGATAGCGATACACAATATCCATATTTCTGCTATTTCTAACTTGATTGCTTCCTAGAAAAAATTCCTCATAGAAAAAATTAAAATTAGTCAACAAACAAAGTGAATAATAACAAAACACCCAAACCAATAATGTAGATACATCTAGTAAATTAGAATTGGGTTTCTCAACTTTGGTAATTAATAGCTTAGTGAGAATTAAAATCAGCCAATGTTACTTAGGAGGAGCTGGAACAGCCGTGAGAGTAGATTCTCTCTGTAAAAACGCTGCCTTCGCTCGAATTGCTGCCCCTCTCTCCCACGCCATTAGAAGAACTAGAAGACCAGCTTTAACCACAACAAAATGTAATTCTCCTAGATGAGTAGTTTGTCCCTCCCAACTCCCACCCAAACCTGTATCATCCCAACCACACTATGTTTGGGTACCAACACCCAAAATGCTGCTAGAAAGCTACCTCGTGTTAAGAAAACATTGACTTCAAAAAATATCTCACAAAAGAGAACATATTTCCAAACCACAGTTCCTTATCTTTTTAATAGTGGATGGAAATTAAATTATAGCTATGCATTGATAGTAGCTATGCAGGAAATTAGCTTTAGTTTTATTTAAAGGTTTTTTTTAAAAAAAAAAAAGCATTCTTCCAATGGCATAGATTAGCTTTTCATAAATATTGCTTCAATATAATTTTCAGTTTATGTTAATTTTCACTATATTTTTAAATGACTATTTTCTAGTTCTGTTGCGGACAGCTGGGTCACAATTTGAATCCATGGGGACAGGGATAGTTTCCAGGTGACTTTTGCAGAATAAGGGTCAGTAAAGACAGTTAGGATTTTGAGTAAATTGCCTTTGTATTCAAAGCTGTAAAATTTATTATTGTTGCAACTCTAGCCCTATCCAAGATTTCCCAAAAGTGAACAATGTGCCCCAATATTCACATAAAGCCATGATATTACCCCCTCCTGTACTCATATGGAGGTTCCCAAGGGGTGAAAACGCACCTACAATTTAACCTAGAGACTTGACATTTTTTATATTTTGTAGATACATTTTTACATATTGTAGATACACCTGTTAAAGACAAAACTAAGTTACAAATATGACACCATAAGTGAACTTTGTGATAAATACTTTCAAAAGAAAACACGAATAGCATAATTTAGCAATTTTCATATACTTATTGGAAGACAAAGATAAACTAGGCAACAAACGTTCCTACTGGACACGCAACCGTTAACTACAGGATTTTGTTAAACTGATGGTCAAATCTGATGTTGACATTTTACTTCATCCTAGTGACATCTTGAAAATGCTGAGTTTTACGAGACCATATTCATAGAAAAGTGTAATGTATCCAACAGACTATCTGTTTGTATTTGCCAATGTTAGAACAAAGCACCGCAAGTCCTGCTATAATGAATGAAACTACCAGGAAAACGAGATTTCTCTGACACTCATACCCTATTTCTTTACTTAGGGATTAAAATATTTTTTTATTCAGTAAAAAATGGCTGTAAAATATTCTATAGCCCCAAAAGTGTCCAACATTTTAAAAGCCAGCTTTTTCTTAGACTGTTTATACAGAACCTATAGGTTTAATAGGGGCAGCAGTGTATACCTTGAACACATAGACTCATTTATGGGAGACTGCAAACTCTATATGACCCCAGTTCTCCTCAGCTTAGTAGGAAAGATAAAAGAAAACCTTATACTTTAGCTAATAGTGAAGGGAAGTTCATAACCAAGCTAGAAGTGAAAAATAATTCGGAAACCAAAAGCTTTCATTCATTCAAAAGTGCCTGGAAGAAAATACAGAACATTTCTGCATCTACCTCCCCCTTGTAGACTTTTCTCCTGTTTTTAGGGGGAAATAAAGAAAAAGAATATGCTTTGTTCTGTCTTAACTTATGTTACTTTGTCTAAGGGGAAGGGAGATACCAAGAAACAGTACTTTAAAGAAAGTAAGCTGCCTGCCGGAACTTCTCTGAGATTGAAGAATATCAACCTCACTCAAAGTGTGGCAACATCTCTCTGGGGTGACAGTACATCTTGTTGTGCCCAGACAGTCCTGGCTTAGGACTGTGATCCCACGTTATAAATATTAATAGGCCCTCTCACTCCCAAATGTGTCCCAGTTTAGACAACAAATTATGCAGTGGCCCCATCTTTATGGCTCTTTTTTTTTTAATGTTGTAGAATTGACTTTATCCTCTCCAGAGCAGATACAGCTTAAACTAATGGACCCAGCTATTCTTTCTGACTGGGGTAGGAGCATAGTAAACAGAGAAGAATGCATCATCTTCTCCTCCATAATTACCCTCAGTCCACTCCCCAACCTAGCTGTCCCTCTACCCAGCCTCTTTCTGGTCCTAATTCTCCTCCCACTGCTCCTGGGCTCTGGGTCCTAAGTTCTGCCTTCAGTTGACAGGGCTAGCAGCCACTAGGCCAGACTGGGCAGGGGACAAGATGAAAGACAGCTCTTGGGGACACGTTTGGCCTATCAAGATCCACAGGCATTAGTAAGGTCCTAGAGCATTTGCTGGTTCCTTTCTTCCTTAAACCAAACTACTTACAACCCAAACCGGAAAGGACTTCTTGTGGAAACTTTCACTTTAAAAAGCACATTGCCTTCTTCCCTTCTGTGTTTTACAAATTTGCTCAAACACTAATTCCCTCACATTTAACTTCACCGTTATGGTTGCTCATGAACTATTCTTCACCAATAATCATCATATAATCCCATATAAAGGTTTGATTATTTTTTAATGGAAAATAATATTGACAGGTATTTTCCTTTTTTATAGAATTTCCTTTTTACTGTTCCTTTATTCTCTTTAGTAATATTGAGAATTAAACAAATTACACAGTTTCTATTGAAATTAACCCATGAAGCTATCCTTCATAGAATGCGTGACCAGTCTCTTTACTATGCACCTACTCTTATGCCAGAAACTATGAATACAAATATATATAAAAATATATGTTTTATTTCTTGCCTTAATGGGGTACACAGTCTAGTGATCCAGTCTACATTTTTAATAACTGAATATAATTACACTTATTTAAGTGCATCAGCTGGCAGGTTTTGTCACTTAGTCAGAATCCCAAAAATAAATCAACTCTGTTCTAAACATTGTTTCCATGATAACTGTCCAACACTAAGTCGGTACAGTAAGCCTTTTTAAAGATGAATTTGACTCTTGGTCTATTATTATTGCTGTTAAGCAAAATGAGTTTTCAAATATTTTCCCCGTGATATTTATATAATCCTGGGGAAGTATAGAAAAATAAGAAAGAAGAAAAAATTTTAGTTAGAGATCCAGAAGCTTTAAAACATGGAATGACAAATTCCCACACTGATTCATGATGTTCATGAGCAGGTATCCATGCTTTTTATTTACTTGAAAACATTTTGGTTATTAACTGTTTCTGTTTTCTACATATACTTGCATTTATAAAATTCAAAAATCTATTTAACAAGCTTACTCATACCTATAGTTTTTGCAATAAATGATTTGCAATGAAGTATACATACTATTTTCGAATTTAAATTTTATTTTGAAACTTGGCATTTCCTAGTGTAATTCTTAAGAGATCTTTGGGCTCACAGGCTACAGATAAGTCTATTTAAATCAATCCATCATTGTCACTGGTTGAAATACTTAATGTAATTAGTGGTATTTTTATTCCTATTCCTTCATTAGTTCTTTCCTTTTTTTCTGACTGCAATATAACCAGATGTTGTTATCCTCTATCTCTTAATGAAAAGCATGCTGTCAGCAAAATGTATGTCTAGTTTCCAGATGTTAAACCACCTCTTGCTTCTTTTCTTTTTTGTTATTATTGACTTTATTTATGTGAAGTTAGTTAGTTGAGGTACCAAAAGAAAGAGACAAAAACAGTATTAAAGAGTGTGCATAAAGCACTTATTTTTGTACTTTGAGTACAATATTTTATAGAACTCTGTGATCTAGCTAAATATACTATGTAACGTTGCAACATTCATTCATTGGGATAGTAATCATTGGTTTGGAGGATATAAATATATCGGGCACCGGAGAATCATAAATCACATGAAATGAGAAATAATGCAACATTGTAATGACTACTGTAATTCCAGGATGGTGAAATTATTGTAATTGAATTTTCAAGTACTATTATAAAGTTTTAAAAAGTATCAACATGAATTGCTGATTTCTTTCTTTCCTGAAAACTAAAGTTTTACTCTTTATAAATACCTGAATATTAATGACCCATAATTACAATATCCTTTGGGTGATTTCTTCACATTTGCATCTTTTACAAAAGTTCCCTCTGGTGCATCTTCTGAGAGTAAATGTAACTTTTAATAATTAGGTACATTATTTTCCAATCAATAAAGAAAACAAGAGAAATACTCAAAAAGTAAAAACAATGAGAAAACACATGACTCCCAAAAGGTAAGTGGGCTCTGAAGTCAACATTTACCCTGGAAGCCTCTGCTGATCCCTAAAGGATGAGAACAGAGGTCAGCAACCTAACCCTTGAGGATAGCCAGCCACCTACGTTTTGTGGGCCCTTGAGCTAAGAATGATTGTTACATATTCAAAGGACTAAGCTAGGATGTTTTTTACATTTTAAAAAGCTGTTTTAAAAAAAAATTGTGACCAGGACCATAGATAGCTCACAAAGCCTAAAATATTTACTATCTGGCCCTTTACAAAACGTTTGCCAACTCTGCACTAAGCCAATACCACATATTTTGACTTCTGTTACAGGTAGCACCTCACTTCTAAGTACCAAATTCTGAATTAGATAGGATTAAGTTTGGCTGCAGGTGACAGTACCCAAAATAGCAGTGGTTGAAATAAGATAGCAGTTTATTGTCCCTCACTCAAAAGTCCCAAAAGGCAGTACAATGCTGGCATTGTGCTTCACAATGTAATGAACAGAAGGTCTTCCTTATTGCTTTACTTGCATGGGCTCAGTCTCATAGTCTGAAATGATGGCATTTATATTCCAAATAGAAGGACAGAGGAAGGACAAAGAAAAAGAGGAAAGGACACCTGCTAGCTTTCCCTTAAGGAGATTTACTGGAAGCTGCCACACAGCACTATGGCGTACAGCCCATTGGCCAGAACTTAGGCACGTGGCCACACCTAGGTACAAGAGAGGATGAGAAATGTAGTCTTTATCTGAGCAACCATAAAAAAAAATTGTTTTACTATGAAAGAATGGAAGAATGAATATTGAGGAAAACTAACAGAGTCTGCCACAAATACCTACGTCATGGGAAAGATGTGAGGACAAAATGAAGTAAGGCATGTGAGATCACCTGGCACTGGGCTTGGCACATGTTAGATGCCTATGAATCTTGGCTCCCCTTCACCAACTAAGAGGAAACTGTTGATTTACCTCAGAATTTCTTGAAGTACTGTTACCCATTGAACATACTGTCCTGGTAGGGACAGTTGCACTGATCCTACCTCTAAATATTCACTCCATTCACACCAATCCCCACCCCTTGAGTACAGGCTGGACCTAGTGGCTCACTTCTAATGAATAGAATATGGGATAGCACTTCTGAGATTAAGTAATAAAAGGTTGTGATTTCCATCTTGCTGGCATCTTGCTGGGTCTTCTTGCTTGCTCACTCTCATGAAGCCACCTGCCATGTTGTGAGCTGTGCTTTGGGAAGAGCTATATGGCAAGGAACTGAAGGCAGCCTCCAGCCAACAGCCTGTGAGGGACTTAGTCTCGCCAACAGCCACGTGATTGGCTTTAGAAGCAGATCTCACCTCCCTAGAGCTCGCCAGAACTGCAGCCTGGGCTGACACATTTACTGAAGATTACGAGAGATTCTGAAGCAGAAGACCACGCTAAATTGCACCTAGTCCTACCCCATGGAAACTGTAAGATAATAAGTGTTGTTATTTTAAGTTGCTAAGTTTCAAGATAATTTGTTGTAAAGCATAGATAACCAATACAACAGTGAAAAGTTGTAAAGTTACAGTGAATGCAAATGTGTTTATCATCTGAGAGTCACTGAAGCTGTTATGCAAAATCAGAGGAACAAATTCAATTTTTAAGTTTATGAATAACTTGCTGTTGTCAGTATGCAGGAGCATGTGCCCAATACTAGGGAGGATGAAAGCTAAGGAAGTTGGATATATCTCATAAGAGGTGCCCAAAAAGGCTGATTGAGTAAAAAGAAAAAAGGAGTCAAGGGACAGATAAAGGGAAGGAGTGAAGGATGGAGGCAAGCAAAAAGGGAAGCAGGAAGGGGTAGAGAAAGAGAAAGGAACATATTAACTTACTTCTATGCTCACTGTATTTTCCCCCTTTCTCAGCTGGTCCATCTGTCTATCGTTGCTTCAATAAAGGTATCTGGTGAAACATCAAACAGAGACTCCATGTAAGCCTTTCTGGCTGTGGTTCCCAAAAGCTTCAGCAATTCAAAGAATTTATAGGGTTTTTGGAGGAAGTGAAAGAGTAGGAGAAAGTGATTTGTGGTAGAGACAGAGTATCACAGAGAAGCAAGGGGAAGAATGTGTGCCCTCATCCCCAACTAGAATGAGGACAGGGAGAGAGAGCTGAAAGAGATCTAAAAAACCAAGAACATAGGGAATCTGGATGCTGCTTCCATGTAGCATCAACCAGAGGTAACAAGATCTCAGAGCAGATTGGCTGCAGAGCAGGTTCAGGCAGCCTCAAATACAAGTCCATGCCCGAAACATGGCAGGGACTTCTCAAAGGAAATGAAAGGGGCTATAGGGACAGAGACATTGACCTTCTCGGAAGTTATCTCTGTGACTCAATAATGAGGACCAGATCCTCCATTCCCACTGCTATGCAGGATACCAAATATTATAGCACAATCTCAGGAATGGGAGGATGAACCTTGGCAAGATTTTGTTTTTACCTCTTTCACAAGATGGGAGTTTAGTCAAAAATCAAGGTGGGTTACAGAAAAATAATGTGATGTTTTTCTTTCATGCTTGTGTTTGTAGACTCAGACCTGCTACTCGAGCATTCGAGGTCAATCTCAGTGTGGCTCCCATTGTTCTTTTTAATCCCATTAATGCCTTGCAGAGTGGCTAAGAGCACAGACTTTGGAGGCAGACAGAAATGAGTTTGCTTGCCAACTACTAACAGTTGGGAACTTGGGAAAATTACTTAATCTATCTGATTCTGTTTCCTCATCCATTAAACAGAAATTATAACATCTCTCTCCTAGTGTTACTATGAGAATTGACTGAGATTATGTGCATTGGTGTACCCGTCACAGTGTCTGACATGATAAGAATCAAATAAATAGAAGTCATTATTATTACAAAAGTCTACAAATGGGACTTACGGTTCTGATGGAAATTTCCCATTTGTCTTCTCTAAGGGACAATTAAAAATCAGGCTCACAGACTTCTGGCACTGTCCAAACTGAAGTAAACCAACACAGTCTATTTCTCCTACTGATTACAACAGAAAATTCTAGCAGGCAGCTGGAGGTGGGAAGTCAAAACTTAAAGATTGATCCATAATGGTAGTGAGTTTTAGGGGGGGAGTGAGGGGGTTTTCCCTTATCTCCTCAGGAATTAATCTTAGGGTGACCTGAGTCACAGAATTATGCAACAAGTATAAATACTGAAACCTCCAAGAGAAAGCCCCCTGTCTAACAATAAGCCCAGGAAAGGAAGCTCTTGAGTGATGAGGATTTTAGGCTGGTTACTTTTAAAACTGCAGATGAGAAGCAGGCTCCGAGGAATGGAATTTGCTTGCTCTTTGAGAGATACTTGCATTTGTGAAGGAAGGGGGGGATGAGCTTGTAGGGACCTGAAATTGGCCACCCCAGGATATGTCTCTTTGGCATCGGGATTGTTTTGGGCTGATTGCTTTTGATAAACTGGGACAGGGAAGGAGGCTCTGGGGAATGGAACTTGCCCTTGTTGGGACACATTTACATTTGTAAGGTAAACCTCTATCTGTAAAAGGTGCCTCCCTCTCTGTACCAGGAAGAAGCAGCGAGATGACCTTATCCCTAGAAACTCTTCATGGGGAAGGCAAGAACTTAAGTTGGTTACTGTCTGGCAATCTCCTGTAACTGATTTAGGGTGGTGGCTTCTGACCTTTACTTAATCCAATTTGATTTTTGTCTAAAAGTCATGGGATCACCCAATGACCAGACCCCACCTGCACTGATACCATTTTAACTTTTTTTCATGTTCTTTCCCTTGTCTTCGTAAAGAGATGACTCACATACCCATGCCTTATAAAATTAGCCCTAACCCTCAACTCGGGGCAGCAGCAGGAGCTCTGACTGCCCGTGGGTCCTGTCCCCACGCACCAGCTCTGCCTGCCCATGGGCCCTGTCCCCATGCCAGCAGGGGCAGCAGAAGCGGCGGCAGCAGAAGCTCTGACTGCCCATGGGTCCTGTCCCCATGCTATTCTACACTATTCTCTAAATAAAAGAGCACTACTGCCAGATCTTGAGAGTCAAAGAAATCTTTCTTTCGACTCCTCGGCTCACCGACCCCACATCAATACTCAGAGAAAAGCTAAAAAAGGCACAACAAAAATTATTGCCAGGGATAAAGAAGTCTATTTTAAAGTGCTAAAGGAATTAGTTTGAGGAAGACACAACAATCCTAAATGTTTATGCACCTAGTAATACAACTTCAAAATATATAAAGCAAAAACTGATGGAATTGAAAGGAGAAATAAACAAATGCATAATTATCATTGTAGATTGAAATATATTTCTCAATAATGTATAGAACAAATTGAGGGAAAATATGGGAAACTTGAAAAACGCTCTCAACTAACTTGACTTAATATTTATAGTCTACTCCACTCAACAACAGCAGAACATATGTTCTTTTCAAGTGCACACAGAATATTTACCAAGACAGATTGTATTTTTGGCCATAAAATAAATCTCAATAAATTTAAAAGAATTTGAGTCATACAGCATACACTCTCTGACCACAGTAGAATCAAATTGAAAATCAATAACAGAAAGATATCTAGGAAATGCCCAAATATTTGGACACCAAATAATGTACTTCCCCAAAAAAATGAGTCAAAGAAAAAAACAGAAAATTAGAACATATTTTGAAGGTAAACTCAACATATCAAAATATCTAGGATACCACGAAAAAGTGCTTAAGGAGAAATTTATAGCACTAAATACATAATTAGAAATAAGATCTCAAATCATTTTTTAAAAGCATAGAGAAAGAGGGAAAACTAAAGCATGTAGAAGAAAGGAAATAATAAAGATGAAAATGGAAATCAATGAAATAAAAACTAAGAAAATCAATGAAACTGAAAGCTAGTGCTTTAATAAGATAAATAATATTAGTGAGCTTCTAGCCAAACTGACCGGGAAAAAAGGAGAAAAGACAAAAAATACTAATACACCACAGTTTCTACAGATATTAAAAAGCTAATAGGAGAATATTATGAACAAAATTTATGAAAATAAATTCAGCAATTTAGATGAAATGGACAAATTCCTTGAAAGACGTAAACTACCAAAGCTTAGACAAAATAGATAATCTGAATAGTCCAACAGCTATTAAAGAAATTGAGTTTGTAGATAAAAACTTTACCACAAAGAAAACTCCATGTCGGGGCTGGCCCCGTGGCCGAGTGGTTAAGTTCGCGCGCTCCGCTGCAGGCGGTCCAGTGTTTCGTTGGTTCGAATCCTGGGCGCGGACATGACACTGCTCATCAAACCACGCTGAGGCGGCGTCCCACACGCCACAACTAGAAGGACCCACAACAAAGAATATACAACTATGTACTGGGAGGCTTTGGAGAGAAAAAGGAAAAAAAAATTAAAAAAAAAAAAAGAAAAAGAAAACTCCATGTCTAGCTGGCTTCACTGATGAATTCTACCAGACATTTAAAGAAGAAATAATACCAATTCTATATAAACTCTTCCAGAAAATTGAAAACGAGGAATATTTCCCTGCCTATTCCATGAGGCCAGGTTTGCCTCAATACCAAAATGTGACAAAGAAACTTAAAAAGATAATGTTATGATCACAACAATGTACAGCCCACTAGGAATTACCAGGAACTTCCTCAAAATGATAAATGGCATCTACAAAAAATCTACAGCCAATATTACGCTAATGGTCAAAAACTCTAGACTGGCCACCTGAGATCAAGAACAAGACTTGGATGTCCAATTCTACCACTTCTATTTAGCAGGTGCTGGAGGTTCTTGCCAGTGAAACAAACCAAGAAAAAGAAAAAGAATCCAGATTAAAAGGGAAGAAGTAACACTGTCTTTATTCACAAACAACACGGTAATCTATATAGAAAATCTGATGGACTCTACAAAAAACCTACTAGAACTAATAAGTAAGTTTAGCAGGGTTTCAGGCTATAAGATCAATATACAAAAATCAATTCTATTTCGATATACTAGCAACAACGAATCCAAAGTTGACATTTTGCAATACTATCAAAAAATATGGAATACTTACTGATAAACCTCACAAAAGATATAAGAGACTTGTACAATAAAAATTAAAAAACATTTCTGAGAGTAGTTAAAGAAAATAATTAAAGAAAACCTAAATAAATGGAGAGACATACCATGTTCATGGGTCAGAAGACTCAATGCTGTTAAAATGTCAATTCTCCCCAAATTGATTTACAGTTTCAATGTAATCCCAACCAAAATCCCAGGAGTCTCATGCAGACATTGATAATTTCTAAAATTTATACAGAAATGCATATAGAATATGCTAACACAACTTTGAAAAGAAGGACAAAGTTTAGGGTCTTACCTGACCTGACTTCGAGACTTAATATAAAGCTAAAGTAACAAGAGATTGTGGTATTGGTGTCAGGATAGTGAAATAGATCAACTGAACAAAATAGAGTCCAAAAATAAACCCACACATATACAAGAAACTGAGTTTCGACAGCAGCTCAAAGTCAATTTAGTGGAGAAAGAATAGCCTTTTCAACAAATGGTACTGGAACAATTGGATATTTATATGTAAAACAATAATCTTCAATCCATACCTCACGCCCTATACAACAACTAACTCAAAATGGATAATAGAATAAAATTTAAAACCTAAAGCAATTAAACTTCTAGAAGAAAAAATAGGGGAAAAATTTTGTGACCCGAGGATAGACAAAGATTTTTAAGATACAACCTGAAAAGCATAATCTATAAAAGAACAATTTGATAAATTGAACTTCATCAAAATTAAAAACTTCTAGTCTTCAAAAGAGAATTAAACAAGCCACAGACTGGGAGAAAATCTTTGCAAAGCATATATCTTATAAAAGATGTGTCCAGAATACATAAAGAACTCTCAAAACTTAACCTAAGAAAACAAACAACCCAATTTAAAAAATGGGCAAAAGATTTGAATGAACACTTCACCAAAGTTGATACATAGATGGCAAATAAGCATAAAAAGACACACAACATATTAGTCATCAGGGAAATGCAAACTAAGGCCGCAATGAGATACCTCTATACATGTATTAGAATAACTAAAATTAAATAGACAGACCATACCAAGTGTTGACAAGGATGTGGAGGAACTGGAACTCTTGCACATAGCTATTGGTAATGTAAGATGATAAAATTACTCTGGAAAACAATTTGGTAGTGTCTTAGAAAGTTAAATGTACACTCATTATATGATCCAGCCATTCCATTTCTATACATTTACCCAAGATAAATGAAAGTATATTTCCATACAAAAACGTGTACATGAGTGTTCCTCTGCTTTATCTGCAATAACCAAAAACCTATCCATATAATGAAATACTACTAATCAAGAAAAAGGAATGCACCATTGATACACTATAACGTGGATGAATTTAAAAATGATTATGCTAAGTGAAAGAAGCCAAACATAAAATAGCACATACTGTATTATTCCATTTTACAAAATTCTGCAAAACACAAAATAATCTATAATGACAGAAAACAGATCAGTTGTTGCCAGAGTTTGGGGTTGAGAAGGGCAGGGGGATTATAATGGAACACCAGGAAACATTTCTGAGTGATGGATGTGTTCACTATCTTGAATGTGGTGATGTTTTCACAGGTGAATAAATATGTCAAAACTGATCAAATTGTGTAATTTAAATATGCACAGTTTATTATATATCAAATATACCTCGACAAAACTGTTTTTAAAAAAGTTAAACATATGCCTCTCATATGATCTAGCAGTTCTATTCCCAGGTATTGACTCAAGAGAAACAAAAGCATAGATTTATACAAAGAGCTGCACTTGAATGTTCATAGCAGCTTTATTTGTAACAGCCAATAATTGGAAAAAGCCCAAACATTTACCAACAGATGCATGAATGGATAAATAAATTGTGGTGCATTCATACAAGGAACGTTGCTCAGTAATAAATAGAATGAACTATTGATACATGCTACAACGTGCATAAATCTAAAAATAAGTATGCTAAGTGAAATAAGCCAGATTAAAAAAAGGAGAGAGAGTACATACTATATGATTCTATTTGTACAAAATTCTAGAATGTGAAAACTCATCTAGAGTGAGAGAAAGAAGCAGTGGTTGCCTGGGGGGAGGAGTAGGAGGAATGCATTACCAAGCAGCAGGAAATCTTGGATGGTGATGGATATGTTCATCATCTTGATTGCAATGATGATTTTGTGAGTATATACATGTCAAAAATTATCAAATTATACAATTTTATTATATGTAGTTTATTATATGTCAATAAGACCTCAATATAAAAACAAAAAAACATACAAAATAGGTATAAAAAAGTAAAAGCAGGGTTATTAGAGAAATCAAGAGATGAGGAATCCGGTGATCTGGGTACAAGAAAGTGTTGACAGGAAAAAAAGGAAAGAAAAACAGTATTGGCTCATCAAAATTGCTCTGTAACCATCGCTAAGTCCTCTATCACTGCTAGGCTGCCATTTCTGGTTCTGTGACGTGCAAATGATTGGACTTGATGCTCTTTAATATTTGTTCCACTTCTAACAAGCTATGCTACTATTTTTAATCGTTGACATCAGAGTTCTTCAAAACAGACTTTAAAGAGACTGACAGCTTTCTTAAAAACCTTCAAAATTCATATCAACTAAACAGATAGGCATGGTTCACTCTACACATTTCCTGTCCCCAGGGAAAGGACCACATCCTCCCCAAACTGTGCAGGATCTCTGAACAAGTACCCTAGGCAGTAAAACGTTTTCAAAGGAACTGATTTACTCTTATCTTGGTAGCTCCTACAGGCCTGCAATTCTGCTGACATAATCCCAGAAATAACCTTCTGCTGTTCTAACGAGAACACAACCAGGGAAATCTAAATTTGCGAGATAATTACCCTCTCTGACCTGTTCTTTTCAAAGGCAGCGGGTAGAGTGTGAGCAAATTAGCCTATATCCTCCATCTGGTAGTTATGAAAATTTAAACTCCTGTGTGTGTATACGGTTACATTATAACTTATTAGTACTCAGAGTGAGCTCTCTTGGCTTGCTTTTTCTGATAAGAGCTGGGATAAATCATGACCCTTGGCTTGTCTTACTGATTTCCTGTTAGAGGTTGTGGACTTTATTGTTAGCTTAATGTATCTCTGCTAAGTGCCTTGGGAAACATGTTCCAATGTCCAACCACGGTCCCATCCCCCTAACCGAATTCATGAAATAAAACATTGATGAGATTAAATACCCAATCTAGTGCTGAGCAGATATGAAAGTCAAAATATTCTGAAGTTTGTGATTGAACAGAGCTTAGGGAAGAGCCAGAGGCAGATAATGATCCTTCCCATCTGCTTTGCATAGTAGAAATTTCCTAAAGGTGCATAATCTTGATGTATCTCTGAAGCGTCTGGCTCAAACCCAGGGACCAACCAGGGAATCAAGTGACCTGAGTTCTAGTCCCAGATTTACCACCAAATTAACCTGTTTCCTCGGTCAAACCATGTAAGCTGTCTGGGTGGTCAGTCTCCTCCTCTACAAAATGAGATAAAGTGCTCATGCTCGGTTGCCTTGAGGAACCAGGTGGGTCACCCGAAGGAGGGAGGGGCCCAAGCAGGACTCTACAGAGTAGGATCCAGTGAAGCCTCTGCCTAAATGTATTCAAGTTGCATTAAAACTCAAAAAAATAAAATGTGTATGAAACAAAACTTGCCTGTGACCTGCAGTTTTCAAACTCTGACCTCAAAGATAGCTAGTCCACTCCCGCTCTAAAAGCCTAAGACCGTCCAAGCCAAAGAGCACAGGACCGTGTGTGTGGCAGCTTAGATCAAGTGTGACATCCAGTGGCCTAGTTGGCTAATGACACTTAGAGACTTTCAAATAGCCTGGGGAATTCCGACCTTTTAGGCACTTAATCTTCCTGAAAAGATTTTAGTTGAAGAAAGGGAACTGGAACTAACAAATATTCTCCACTGGATTGCAGACACTGTGAAAAGAACTTCTCCCATTTATCCTACCCACACTCCACAGTAACTGTGAGACTAATGTTTTTATCCATGAAAATGGATAAGAAGACAGAAAGAGGCATGGAGCTTGACTAACTTGCTGAACTAACTTGCCAAGTTTGCAAGTAAGGAATGGTAAACACAGTCTGACTCCTGAATCCATGCTTCATCCTTCATTCTGGGACTTCAGAGAACATGTTTGCAAATATCTACGGGAGAAATGTAGAAATCAGTCTGAGGACAGTTAAATAATGCCAAAAATTAATTAGCTACTTAGGGACAGGGCTGAGGCTGGAACTCAAGTCTTGCTGAAGATCCACCATTAACTACTCCACAATTAATTGTCCATAATAGAAATCCTTCACCTCTCCCAAGGCCTCTGAAATACCATCTGTGATCACAAAGACCCTGCTCGACCTCAAAGCAAAGCCCTCCCTCCGACAATTGGGAGATTAGATATGAGCTTACTAACTGCTTCATATCAAGAGTTAACAGCAGAAAGGAGACAAAAGAAAAACTAATAATAATAATTTTTAAAATCTTGATTAGGTAGATATTACTATTAGCACAGGAGCAAAAAGTCTGTTGCACTTTAAGCTGTAAAGTTTTCACTCTATACAACCAAGCATGTAATTATGTCCATAAAGATGGCCCTGAGTCATGAAGAGCAATTAAATTATTCTTAAGGTCCTATGTTTAATCAGGTAAGGAAATATGTAATCTAATTTAGAAAGATTTAGTATCCAGAACAACCAGAGTCAACATTTTCTGTGCGGTTAAGTAGCTTATCTTGAAGACTGGCTTTGGTTTGCCATGTCCTGAACCCTTGAGCACATCCCTAGGTGTAGTCAGATGACACTCATATCCGGCAGAAATTCTCCCACCGTTTGGCTTTGGTTTATGCTACGTACATGGGGGCACTCTCCCCGGACAAGAATATTTCCAATACCCATTGCCTGTTCGCCCTGATAAAACCTAGTCTCCTTCGATTTCACAGCAGGGTCACATTCAAGAAACAATTCATAAGGCATTCCATTTTTTATTTATATTTCCCAAATGACTTTGAAGGGGATTCAAACATAAAGTCCATAGTAACCTTGGTCAAAGGTACCACCTACCCTCTCTATCTACTTTCCTCACACGCTGCATCTTCGGTGGGACCTCCCTCTTCAAAACTGACAGGAAAAGCTTTCTCTGCTTCTCTACCAACCACGCCTTATCTTCTGCCTGAAATTTCTCTCCCACGTCCCCCTCCCTTCTTGTCTCCTTTACCTTCTTAGCCATTCTCACTTGTCAAAATTTAACTCCCACTTTAGAATTTAACTGAAATACAATAAAATCTCCCCTTCGAAAAACTCCCTGATCCTCTCAGTGAGAACAAATTCTTTCTTTTATTGTATTATAATCTCATTTTTGGTTCACACCTCATTCATTCTCTCGCACTGCTTTCTCTCAGTTATGCCTTATTCTTCCCACAGTTTTACTCCCTGTTAAAATCTGAGTTCCTTGAGGGAAGGGACTATATATCTTGTTCTGTTTTGCACATAGTAGTTGAACAAGAAATACTGATGAATTGTTAAATACTGACAAATTGTTGAATTAAATTACACGTTTCAGAGAAATGAAGAGAAATCTCCAGTAATTGTCTTACTTGCAACATTTTTCCTTGAAGACCTCTGTAACAGGAGTTTGTGTGCTTTGCTGACTTACAGCATCATTGAACTCCTAACAAATAACACTCTAAGGATTTCTGTGTTCTTAGTCTTGCAACAAATATTTACTGACCACCTACTATGTGACAGATGGTTCTAAGTACTGGAGCTTCCATGGTAAACAAAAACAACTTAATTTTTTTTTGTAATTATGTAAGTTTAGAGTGCATAAAATTGGGCTTTGGGTTTATGAACTAACATTTACACCACTTACTGGCTTTCCTTCTATGAAATGCAGAGGGGAGGATGTGATTAATTGAGATTTCTGGGAAGCTAGATTCCAATTAACCAAGATTCTGCCATGTTTGTTTTCAAATAGAACAGAACTAGCATTTCTGGACCATCTACTTTACTTAGATTATTTGCTAAATGGTTTTACTTAGATTATTTTATTTATATCTTACCACCACCCTGTGAGTGCTATTTCTTGTGTGTAGATAATTAAACTGATCTTCATTGAAGTTAAGAAAACGACTCAAAGTCACACACATGGTTGTTCCACGGGAGATCTGGACCACAGCTAATGTAAAAGTCATTCTTTCCTAAAGACAGTGCTGCCTCTCAAAACTCAAAACCACCAACAGGAAAACCTTTGGAAGCAAAATATTCCTCTATTAAATTAAACACGGAGGCCGTTAGACTGAGGAGGATCTAACGCCACGGAGGCTTGCACAAGCAAATGGAAACCTAAGTCTGAAAATGCTTCAGGGTTACAAAATGGAAACCCGAGGACAACCAATCACAGTCAACTAGGCTTTAAGCTTTAGCCAATCAAATCTTTTCCTTTCTTTGCTTCTGCATTTTCTCTCTCTGAGTCCTTCCCTCGGGTTCCTGCCAGCAGAGTTCTAACCACTTCCTGTTTCGTGGGACCCAATTCTAATTGATTTTTGCTCAACGTCTTAAAATTTTTAATATGCCTCTTTTATCTTTTAGTGCCTCTAACATAAGTCAAGAAAAACCTAGTTATCTAGAAGAATGAAAATAATCCCATGTGAATCCGATAATTTTGTCCAGGGTCCTCCTTTTTTGCTCCTTTCTCCTAAGAAATGAATATCTGTCTGGAATTTCCTCTGATGGGAAGAAATGCCCCACCTAGGCCCCTTTACCTTGTCGTTTAATTGGGAGACTACATTGTATTGGGCCAGTTAGGAAAAGTAGAGTCTGTTTATTTCTAGCACAAAACTCAGCACTTTCCAGGGATTTTACTATTAATCCATTGTAGTGTCAATTTCACAAGTGCTACTCCGTGCTGGCGTTGAATGTAAGACTGCTCTTATTCCTTTCTTGTTAATTCTAACAAGGGATTCTCTTCTCCACCTCTGCATAAGTGATAGAGGTCATCTGGCTAATGAGAGCCAAAACGGTGCTCAAGGAACCGCTGTAGAAATAACCAACAAACAGGAAAGCACTTACTACTTGTATCATTAAATCGTATTAGGTACATGTATTCATATGACCCTAAGCTCTTATCAAGGTCAGTTTGCATACTTTTTGTAAGCCACAGCATCCCCAGCTCTGTTTCCAAGATCTCATTTGCAAAGGGGCTTTGCGGAAAATATACAAAGAGAAATTTACTATTGCTGCAAAGTCTTCTGCGATGCCTCCACTGCAGTCAGGCATAATCACTTGACATTTCCTAAATGTGTTTTCAGATTTGTCCCTGCCAGCACCATCTCCTTGAATTCTCTCGTGAAACTTCTCAGTACCTCTTCTTGGCTTTGTTGATGGCTGTTCAGAAGGGCATCCAAGGGATCTCGACCCACACCAAGTTGTGGAAATGGGTAAGAGAATATTCTATATATTCAATATTCTATCTGAATATTCTATAGTGTCTCTACAAGGAAAATAGGCAGCCAATGAGGGTGCTGCTTAACAAGTACAACAGGGGAGAAAAAGCAAAAATAGAGGAGCAGGAGGCTGAAAGTGGTTGCCCCAATAAGAAATCAAGATCCTTTGCTAGATTCCCAGATCTGAATAAATTTTCAGATCCAAGACCCATTGACTGAGGAGGTGGCCAGATCTCCAAGACAAAGGACTCTGAAATACTGTGGCAAGAATATAGTGTAAAGATTCTCTTCCCAAAAGAAAGAAAACCTACAGTTGTTTACTGTATATTGTGATTGTACATGGTTATTGTACATTGTGATTGTACGTTGTGATTGTACATTGGAGAGAGTAGAAACCAGAGACTTTGAAGACTGTTGGACAGAGGATCTGAGTTGACACTGATACCCAGAGACCCAACTGGCTCTCTGGAGCAAGAAAGAAAAAAAGAAAAGCATAATGACTGGAAAGTCCCTTTGGGTTCTGGAGAGAGTACATCCCCCACTTAGAAATACTGCTCCAGCCCTTATGCTGGGTGTCAGGAGGTTGCCAGCATGAGTGGGACCTGGAGTAAGGAAAGGCTCTGCAGTAAGTCCAGGCTGCCATATGGCAGCCCTGCCACTCTGGCCACTTGAACCAGCAGACCCTACAGCATTGGAAGATGCAGTGGCGGTAAAAGATGCAACGTGCAGTGTATGCCAAGCCCTAATGAGGCATTCACATTGCAGGTCCATGGGGAGCTAGAGTCAGGTCATGTCACCTGCAGTGAAGAAATAGCTTCTGGCTTGTTAGTGGGCCCCTGTAAAAATGAAATGCCTGGCATTTGCTTCTCATATGATCCAAACTATTACAACTACTCTGTTAAATTGAATCACTTGTTATAGCTCCCTTCCTCCTGGGACTCAGAGATGGTCCTGAGGAGGCTAGGGTGGAAGCCAAGCTGAGGCCCTCCACACCCTGAGGCACTCCTCAGCACCCCTCCTTGTAGCTGCACTATCGTGGCCCCACCAAGACGGTGAAGCACTCCTTATCAGAGTGAGCTCCTTCTCCATCAAGGACAGGGTTTGGTGTTTAAATGATTCTACTAAAACTGAGAGTGGTCTTCATGGAGGAGATAAACTCCAAGAGTCAATTCTCCCTTCCTCCAAGCTCCTGGATTCCTCGGGCAAGTAGACCTCTGGCAGGCTTGACGTAGAGTCTCTGGAACTTTGACCTTTGTTCTGGGGATCCTGGTGTGGTTGTTCACTACTCTTCCATTCTATGCCAGTTTCTCAAAATCCTTTCCCCTAGTTCACCACACTAGCAAGGCCACAGTAGCTTAAAGGCAGATTCTGTGCATGAAAGTTTGCAAGATCACCTTGAAGGCGGACATCCAACCCAGTTCACTTCTAGCCACATAAATCTATCACTTCCCCCTGGAGCTGTGGGAGCAGAAAAGATCCTCTAACTTGGGTACTCTGAAAGGAAGGGAGCAACCAGCAAACCTACACAAGCACCTAGATTCAAACCGAGGACACAATTTGGGGGGAATATAATACACACGCATCATTGATGTAATACAAATTTATTTTCATGATGTTCCATAATCATATTTCTAATTCATGGAAAAATTCTGAATTTCCTATTGTCTCTTCAAACTGTTTAAATTCACCTTCTTTTTAATCCACCATTTGAAGAAGAGAGAAAAATCCAAAATATTTTCCTACAACATGGGCCAAACACACAGGTTTCCTCTACCACTTTTATAAGTCTTCTCAGCTGTTTTCCTATATGGTGGTCTTTGTTGGTTTTTATTGACTCCTAGCAATTTGGAATGAGAGAATGAAGATATTTGGGACCTCATTTGGTACTCAATTCAGCCTGAAGAACTAGGTATACTCAAATTCCTTTTGACACGTGAGGAAACAGACTCTGAGAAACAGAAAGTGAGGGATAGAGCCAGATTCAAAAAGTCCGTCTTGCCTTATCTCCTGTTCTAAAGGCCTGCTGTCACCCAACTTTCATATATAAAGTACCCAAAATAGTCTGCCTAAAAATAGCTTCTGGACAAGTGACCTTCTGGAGTTATCTGTTCTTTAGTAGCTGTTGTGTATTGGTAAAGAACAAAATCTATGACCCCTTCAGGAGAGAAAATTGAAATCTCAGAGAACTGACTATAAATTCTGCTTTCCTGGCTGAAAAAACCCAGAGGCTCATAAAGACCTGGGAAGGGACTAGAGCAGATGCATGTTATGCAAATTAAAAATTCCCTACAGATGTCCTTTCTCTGTAGACACATCTGTAGATGTTTCTCCAAAACAAGGCTAGCTTTGGAAGTAGACGGTTGAGTTTTCGAGGAGTGACAGTCCACGTCCGTCTATCACAAGCAGGCCACAATTTCTAACCTCCAGGAGGAGCAAAGCATTTGCTTCTCCAAGAGGAACCTTTAAAGTTTCTCTCTCCCAGGGAAAGGCCAACTGAACATGGGGGCTCTTGTGCCCTCCCCCTTGCCAAGCAGAAGATCTTGTCCTCAGCCATGTGAAAACTAAAGTGCTCTGTTGAGAGGCCATGTGGTCTGATCGGGAACAGCATGTGCTTAGAAATCAGGCAGGCCTGGGTTTTAAGTCAATTCAACTCTCTCAACTCCTTCCTCTGTAAAATCACAAGGCTGTCATGAGATGTAAATCAGTTAACATATGTGAAGTGCCTAGCACTGTGTCTGGCATGTGAAACCAATATTTGAAAGGCGATAAAATAAATAAACTATGTGAGACCAATATTTGAAAGGCCCTAAAATAAATAAACTATGTTCAACTAAGTTTAGGAAACATTGAATTAGACAAAGTTAAACAGATTTCTTGCCTTCAGAGAGTCTAAAAGCCTCTATTATCCTACGTAATTGTGAATCCGTGAGAAAGTGATTGAGTATATAGTAGTTCCCAAACTTACGAGGTCACGGAACTTCTTTCATGACAGCATTATAAACACCACTGGGAATACCAATTTGGAGCAAAATCTAATAGACCTTTAACAAACCCTTGCCTCCCTTCTTCTCCCATCCAGACTTCTTTACCTCCTAAAACTAACATCCAAAAAGGACACTTTAGTCCTTGTGGCTACAAGGGCATCAGAAGTGTACTTTTGGGTTTTAAGTTTTTAATCTTCAACTCTATCATTTAAAATAATAATCTTACAAAAGGAAACAAATGATTCAACATGTAACACAGTAACAACATACTCATAATTATTGTTTATATTGAATTAAAAATGGTGTGAGAGCATCTCAAAAGGGTTCGCCTGTTAAAATATTATAATGTAAGTGCAGTTAAATTATGAGATTAAAATGTGTGGTCTTAAGTAAAAAGCAAAAGATTTCTTCTCATTGTCATCTGGCATGCTATTACAGTCTTTGTATTATTTCCTGTCTGATTCAGTAGATGGCACTGCAGATTTAACATAGAGAAAATCCCGTAGAGTAAATGGAGATCCATCCTCAGATGAATATCTTGCTTTTTTTTATCCTCTCTAGTGTCTGAAGTTGTCTGTCAGCCTAGAGGGGAACTTGCATATTTCCTTGGAGGGGACAAAGGGTGAAGCAGTGTAAGAAAAGGCTTTCTGCGCCTCCTGGAAACTCTGTCTCCATAGATCAGGAAGGGCAAATACCGAGCCATCATTTAGCCACTGACCTAGACCCCACCCATGTCAGACAGTACTAATCAATCAGAGCACACTTACTCACTGGACCCAAACACCATCTTTCAATCCTTTTCAATACACTTCTTCAGATAGCTACTATGAATCAGTCAACAAAGACACCAAAGATGAAGCCCAGTTATAATGCTTGCCATAGAGTTCAGAGGCTTTTAAGATCAAATCCTTGCTAAGACTCAAAGTTGTTAGGAAACTTATCCAAAACTCACCGGATGCTTTATGACAGAACAAGGATAGGGATCCAGGCCTCTTGAATTTCACTGAAGAGTCTTATTCCACCCTGTCTTAATCGTCTACTGCTAAGAGTCAGACTATTTAAGTACAAGATCTGAGAATGTGGTCCAGGTAATTCAGCCCTGCCGGGTCTGTATCATCTCAAGTGGCCCCATTCCTCATTTGGAGAGGGGGAGGGGCGGAGCAAGCAGAAGTTAAATACAAAAGCTGTCTGTGGGGGCTATATTATCTATGCAACTAGCCTAGCAGATCAACTTTACCTTGGCCCAAGAACGTCCTGCTGTGTTAGCCCAGAATGGCACAGTCCTCCAGTTGCTCCTGCCCCAGAGCTTACCACCTCCATATACCAAGACTTTTTACAAACCCTTTGCTTTTTTTTTTTTTTTTAAGATTGGCACCTGAGCTAACAACTGTTGCCAATCTTCCATTTTTTTTTCAAAGATTGGCACCAGGGCTAACAACTGTTGCCAATCTTTTCTTTTTTTCTTTCTGCTTTATCTCCCCAAATCCCCCTGTAGACAGTTGTATATCTTAGTTGCAGGTCCTTCTAGTTGTGGGATGTGGGACACCGCCTCAACGTGGCCTGACGAGCAATGCCTTGTCTGCGCCCAGGATCCGAACCCTGGGCCGCCGCAGCAGAGCACAGGAATTTAACCACTCAGCCACGGAGCCGGCCCCCCCTTTTTTTTTTTTTTTCCTAAACCCTTTGCTTTTAAGGAAATCAGGTACCGACTTTGAGTTAAATGGCCGGTCCCTTCAATAGTATGATTTTTTTCAGGAATTTTTCTATGATTTCTTCTATAGTTTTTTTTCCTATGTTTTTCCAGCTTGAATTTATTTCTCTGTAAGTGCTTCAGGAAAAGCTGAGGGTGAAGCCCTTAAACTACATCCTGCTACATTTCTTCTTAAAACTATTGGATGAAGTCAGAATGAGCATTTCCCCTGGGCTTTGGGGCATTTATAGATGAAGTCCAGCCAGAATTTGAAATATCATGCATCCGAAGTGATGTTGTCACCCTCCATCTTATTCCTGATTTTCATCTAACAGTTGTAACTCTTAAAGGCAGTGCTATTCTCCAATCACCTAGATTTGAAATCTCAGTCAATTTCAACACCCCTCTTTCTCTCACCCCATTCTCACTAGTCATACTAATTCCCATCTGTTCTGCAAACACTCCTCTTAAAAATGTCAGTGCAACATTTCAAACATATAGAAAAGATTGAAAGAATAGTATGTTGGACACCCATGGATCTACCATTAACCTCTATCAAATATTTGTGTTTTGCCATAATCACTTCACTTTTTTTAAGAGATAAAAGTACCATTTATAGTTGAAGACTTTGTAAATCCATTCCTGATTCCATTTTCCCCCATTTACTTATTGTTTCAGTCAACAAATATTTATCAAGCATTACTAAGTGTCAAGCACTGGTCTAGAAATGGGAGTAGACCAGTAAGTAAACAAAATCCCTGCTTTCATGGAGCTTACACACCCAGAAGTACCACCATCCCAAATTTTTTCCTTGATGCATTTTTTTCTCATTTATTTCATTGTGTGCCTCCAAAAAGAGTAGACAGTGTTGTTTTGTGTGTTTTCAAACTTTATCTAAATGGTACGTTACTAACATGCAGTATCTATGTTTCTGCAACTTACTGTATTTGCCTCACATTTTGATAATTATCTTGAGACATATAGCTTTATTTCATACATGTTAACTACTCTACAGCGCTCCATCGTGTGGAATCCCATAATTTATTGATTCATTTTCCCTATTGAAGGACATTCGGGTTATTTTGTAACTTTTCACATTTAAAAATTATACTGTAATGAGTAGTCCTTCTTCCTAGTGTCGTATCCATATGGATTCTCTCCACTCCCACACTTGGCGCAATGCCTGTTCCTAGACGGAGCTCAGCCAATATCTGCTCTCTTGAATGATATTCTTCTAGGATTGACCAGAAATTTATTAGTGGACTGCTCTAGCTTTTAGGGGGAGCTCCAGACCCCCTAAGCTATCTTCAGAAAAGAATTTATATAATACGAGGATAAGATTAAAAACTGTTCCCCATTACAAAAAGATGGAATTTTATTGGAAGAAGTATAAATAAGGTGGATTGGTGAAAGATGTTCCTTGTCATCCTTAACAGAAGTTTCCTTGAGTTCATCACTCCTTTATTCTTCTTAACAATATAGTAATAATATTTATAACAGTGTTTCTCAGCCCTGGCTGCCCATTAGAAGCACCTGGGAAGAGTTTAAAATTCACTAACTCTGGGCCTCTTATCACAGCAATAAAGTGAAAATGTTTGGCGTGGATACAAGGCATCCGAACATTTTTTAAAAAACTCTTTGGGTATTGCTAATGTGGAGCCAAGGTTGAGAACCACTGAGCTAGGGCAGTGGTGAGCCTCAAATTATGGACCACAGCACACTGCTATGCCAAGTTCTTTGTCAAATTTTGGTTAATGTGCAAAACTTTTTTGGGCTCCAACTAAAATTACACATTGTTCTTCCAGTTTTTAACTGATCCCCTTTAGCACTCTTGTCATTATTTATGTAGAACTTATCACTGCCCTGACTGTGTACTTAAATACTCCCAAAGCTAAGTCCTTCTGTGTTCCACTAAACATGTGCTATTTCTTTGGCATTAGCTTAATGTTATCAATGCCTCTTACCTGCAGAAGGTTGAATGCCCTTTTACTCCTCTACAACATGTCACACAAGTCCTCACTTGGCTCAATGTTCTACATAACAGATGTCATTATTATGGTATGTTTCCTTATTAGTAGTAAAAGTGATCTGCATATGTTTATCAAAGTATACAGTGTTGTCTAATCTCAGGTTCTGGAATTAATACGAGTTGTTTTCAGTCCTGAAATTTGCTCTTTCTTTATACCAGTGATTTCCTTTTAATCTCTTCAAATGTATTACAAAAAGATACACAGACCAATGGAACAGAATCAAGAGCCAAGAAGTAAACCCTCGCATATATGGCCAACTAATATTTGACAAGGGAACTAAGAATACTCAATGGAAAGAATAGTCTCTTCAATAAATTCTTCTGGAAAAACTGGATAACCACATGCAGAAAAATGAAATTGGATCCCTATCTCATACCACTCACAAAAATTATCTCAAAATGGATTAAAGTCTTAAACGTAAGACCTGAAAACTATAAAACCCTAGAAGAAAACATAGGGGGAAAGCTTCTTGATATTTGTCTATGCAACAATTTTTTGCTATGACACCAAAAGCACAAGCAACAAAGGCAAAAATAGATAAGTGAGACTACATCAAACTAAAAAGCTTCTGTACAGCAAAAGAAACCATCAACAAAATGAAAAGGCAACCTATGGAATGGGAGAAAATACTTGCAAACCATATATCTGAGAAGGAATTAATACCCAAAATATATAAAACTCATACAACTCAAAACAACAAAAAATCCAATTAAAAAATGGACAGCGGAACTAAATAGACATTTTTCCAAAAGAGACATACAGATGGCCAACAGATACACAAAAAGATGTTCAACATCACTAATTATCGGAAAATGCAAATCAAAACCACAATGATATATCACCTCATACTTGTTAGAATGGCTATCATCAAAAAGACAAGAAATAACAAGTGTTGGAGAGGATGTGGAGGCAAGTTATTATCCTGTTATTGAGAATGTAAATTAGTGCACCACCATGGAAAATAGTATGGAGTTTCCTCAAAAATTAAAAATAAAATTACCATATGATCCAGCAATCCCAGTTCTGAGTATATATCCAAAAAGAATGAAAACAGGATATCAAAAGATATCAGCAGTCCCATGTTTATTTCAGAATTATTCACAATAGCCAAGAAACAGGAACAACCTAAGTGTCCATCAACGCCTTCACATCCACTCACCACTCATTCGCTGACTCTCCCAAGCAACTTCCAGTCCTGCAAGGTCCATTCACGGTAAGTGCCCTATGCAGGTGTGCCATTTTTTATCTTTTATACCGTATTTTTACTGTACTTTTCTATGTTTAGATACATAAATACTTACCATTGTGTTATAATTGCCTATAGTATTCAGTACAGTAACTTGTCGTACAGGTTTATAGCCTAGGAACAATAGGCTATACCATATAGCCTAGGCGTGTAGTGGGCTATACTATCTAGGTTTATGTAAGAACATTCCATGATGTTCACACAATGACAAAATTGCCTAATACCAAATTTCTCTGAACATATCCCATTATTATGCAATGTATGAATGTCTAGCAAATCATTACATTGTACATTTTTAATATATTACAATTTTATTGTCAATTATACCTCAAAAAAACGAAAACAGAAAATTACTATTTTTTAATCCCTAAAGAAATAATGGATCTAATTAATGATCATCAATGGCTGTGAAAACCAAAACTCAAGATTAACGGGGACTTTTATAACGGATGGATCAGGCTGACAGTTCCTGACTATCACATCAATTTTAATGTAAGTGGGACAACCAGACACTATGTGTTTCCTGTTTTATGAAATAGAAAATAAACAGCCCTACCAATAAAGTATTCTTGCCAAAAGAAAAAAAAAATTAATCTGAATTGAATCAAGCTTTTGGATCTATCTAATGTTTACAGAAAACAGCAAGGATAGAGGAAGCAGTTAAAACACGCTATGAGGAACCAAAAGGTCAGAAGATGGGAAAATCTATTTGACAAACAATATGGTTTCTTTAACAAACAAATAGCATGAAAAGGGGCTAGTGTGAAGAGAAATGTTACATATTAAGAGCAACATAAGAGATAAATAAACCAAATGCTATGTACAAAACTTGTTTAGACCCTGATCAAACAAATCTTCTGTAAAAAGGCATTTTTTAGACAATCTGGAAAGTTTGAACAGGAACTAGTAGATAAAATTAAGGGGGTTATTCTTAATTTTGTGAGATACGAGAGTGAGCTTGTGGTTAAGCAAAAGATGAAAATCTTTACCTGTTGGAGAAATATGCTAAAATATTTATAAGGGAAATAATCCAGCTCTACCCCACCCCTAACCCTTAAAAATGCCCTCCAAATATGGGAAAATTTCTCTTTAATAGAGTCTTTAAAGCATTCTCTTATTCATAAAAGCATCTCAAACTAAAAAATACTGATTTATTTAAACATAAATGAACCACCCCTAGAGAGAAAAACTCATTGTTGCTATTTTTACAATACCTTTCTACAACATGAATACAATGTCCTTTTACATTAATTTAAAACTCACATTACCAATTTCTTAAAGTATATCACGATTCCTTTCTGGCTTTGCCTCCATGTGAACAGAAAGATGGACTCTACACTGACATGTCCTTTATTTGCTGCAAGCTTATAATATTTGCATAATAAATTGGAGAGGAAAAAAATCAACTCAGTTCAATAGGAACTGAGAATAAACATGCATGATTATATTTGTCCTGATTCTGTCATCTTATACACATATATAATAGATATTCATAGTCTTACCCACAACCCATAAAAGATCAATTCCCAAAATTATAGAATGTTTATTCTCCATAAAATTTTAGTTAGAGCTGCATCATAGCTGATTCGTTTGGCTGTTTATGATATGTAAATTAGTTTCAGAATTTACTATAGTCTTTGATGGTGATAGATGACACTCATAGTCAACCAATGATAGATGAAACCAGTTACCATAAAAAGACCGTATTATCCAGGAAAGTAAAGAACAAACATAATTACTAGGTACTCTCAACTGGGAGGCACCCAAGAATCTCTTTTGGCAAGTGCCTAAGGAAGTGCAAATTAATCATTGGCCAGTGTATTTGTTTCCTAGGACTGCCATAACAAAATAGCACACACTGGATGGCTTAAAAAACAGTAATTTGTTGTCTCACAATTATGGAGGCTAGAAGTCCAAGCTCAAAGTGTTGGGAGCGTTGGTTTGCTTTCAGAGCTGTGAGGTAGAATCTGTTCCACGCCTCTCTCCTTGATTCTGGTGGTTTACTGGCAATCTTTGGCATTCCTTGGCTTGTAGATACGGTGCTCAGGTCTCTGCCTTCACATTCATGTTGCGTTCTCCTTGTGTGCATCTCTTTACATGGCATTCTTTTTATAAAGATACCGGCCATGTTGGAGTAGAGGCCTACCTTACTCTGGTGTGACTTCATCTTAATTAATTAGATTTGCAATGACCCTATTTCCAAATAAGGTCAGATTCTGAGGTACTGAGGATTAAGACTTCAGCATGTCCTTTTGTGGAGACATAATTCAACCCATAACAACCAGAGAGTCAAAAAATAGAAAGAGGTCACGATACCATTTTCCCCAGGTCAGCTAGTAAAGATCTGCTTTCTGATTTTATACAAATATTTAGATATTTGTCCCAGTCATAGCAGAAGAAAGTGTGTAAATTATAGACTTCATAAGTTAGACTACAAGTTTCCGCTGCTCTAACAATGAACCATAACAGTGAAAGATGAAATGTAAGCTTATTTTCCCTTCAGTTAATCACCTGAGAATAAGTAGTTGAGGGATGATTTGACCATCAGGGACCCAGGCATCTTTTATGTGATTGCCATCTCTAACATGAAGCTTCCATCTCTGGGCTCAAGATGGCTGCTCCAGCTCTTGCCATCACGTCCATTACCGAGGAAGGGACTTGGAGCAAGGGGGTATATGACTATTCCTTTCGAGAGTACAAGTGGGGAAAGAGAACATGTCACTTCTCTCATCTCGCTGAATAGAACGTAGTTGGATGGCTATACTAGATGCAGTCCTGGGCTATACCAAGGCTGAGAAATGTAGTCCTATCCTTGTGACCAATTAGAACTATGACTATGGAAGAATGGGAGAGCAGATATGGAAGGGCCACTAACTGTCTCTGCCACATCTGATCAACCCAGTAACTGCTCCTCGACATTTGTACTTTCTACTATTCTTAGAAATTTCTCACTTTCAAGTTGCAAAGGCTTAATTCCATCTCAAACCCTTTCAGCTTCTCTGCAACATCTGATATAGTTGACCTTCTTCAAATTCTTTCTTTCTACTCTCCTAAGTCTCCTAATTGTTTCTTTTTCTTAGCAATATTATTTCTGGCCCTCCCTCTTCTCCCCTTTCCTAAAAGTAGATATTCCCTAAAGTCCTGTCATCTCAAGCTATTTTCATCTCCCTATATGCCCCCCTTCTTGAGAAGTCATCAGCTTCCTTGATTTCCACTATTGCTTTTAGATTGATGCTTCCCACATCTCTATGCAATCATCCCTCAGTATTCATGGGGGATTGGTTCCAGGAACACCCCCTCACCCCAGCCCCCACCTCTCCACCCCCACAGATACTAAAATCCACAGATGTTCAAGTCCCTTATATAAAATGGTATTTCCTGTAACTTATGCACATCCTCTCATGTATTTTAAATCATCTCTAGAACACTTAAAATATCTAACACAATGTAAATGCTATGTAAATAGTTGTTGTAACACATTGTTTAGGCAATAATGGCCAGAAAAAGGTCTGTACACGTTCAGTACAAACATAACCATCATAGGCCTATCCATCTGTGTTGGTTGAACCTGTGGATGCACAACATGGATATGGAGGGCCAAAGGTATTTTGTCCTACTTTCTCTCCGACGGTTCCATTCCACACTTCCCACTGTGTGCTAGACTTTGATACTTGGATGTCTTGTCAAATGTCAGACATGCAAAACTAGATTTATCATCATCCCTCTGAAATCTTCTTCCTTTTACTTTGGCTCTTGTTTATACTGTTATTATCATCTGATCAGTGTTCAGGGTTTTTATTTTTTAAAACTCTGTCTTTCTCCCCCTCTCCATCCAGTCAATCAGTGTCATGTCCATTTCAACTGTAGAGTTTTATACCTTTCCACCTTCTGACCTTTTCCTAAAGCTGGCTCTGGTTCTGACCTCCATTATCTCTCGGTCTAGACCACTGATAGCCTCAGTTATCCCTCCATTCCAATTCTTTCTACCCTAATATCAGAGATGTCAAAAGCACAACTTGGAAAAAGATCAGGTAAAGCATAATGTCTCTGGGGAAAATCACATATTCAGTTAACAATGGAGGATTTTTTAAATTTCCTACTCTTTTCCAGATACTTTTATGCATCATCTTCAATAATAGTGAAACTAAGTTAATTAACAACTAAGTAAATGAAGCGTATACCATATGCCAGGCACTGTGCCAACAACTTTACCTCATTTTAATCTCACAAACTAAAAAGCCAAGTACTTTTATTGTTCTCACTTTATACGTTAAGAAATTGAGATGCATCAAGAAACTGGTTTTAAGAAATTAAGTAATTTACTCAGGGTCTGACCCTGGATAAATGATAGAACTAGGATTTGAACCAGTTAGTTTCTAGAATATCCTCACTTAATCATTAACTTATGCAACCCCATAGCAATCATAGAAGGTCATTATTGCTATCACCATTTCATAAACCAAGATGTTAAGTAACCCTCCCAAGGTCAGAGCCATAATTCATTCCAAGTTGACCAGACTCCAAAGCCTAGGTTCTTTCTTTCACTTTGTATAACTTTCCATTTATGTCTCATGGTTATGCTACCCTTCAGTCTCCGTGAGATATTTTGCATTTGTGAAATAGAGATTAAGAGGAGCTGATAAAAGAATGGCAGTGGGTCAGCACAACACCATCCACAGATTTGGAAAGACATCCAAAGTATATTCTTCTCATCATGATGGCGCCAACTTTATTTATAAAATCATACATGCTAGTTTATTGAAATTCTACTTAAGGATGCCTTTCTCTGTATTACCATCTAGGTTCATTGGCCATTTAGGGGATGCAGTGAGTCCCTGTTTGACTTTTTTCCAAGCTTGCAATTGCTGAGATTTTAAGTTCTTGAGTTCACTTAGCTTACCCTAGTCTTAAGCAAAAAGTAAATCTGTTATATGGAATAGGAAAGTTACAATAAAACGGAGTATATGGTCAGCTTAATCTTTCCTGACACCTGGGTCCAGGCAGTGGGGTAGTAGATTTCCTGTTCTCCTCTGGCTAGTTTTGAGCCAATATCCCAGACTTCTAGTTTGCTCATGATCCTAAAACACAGCCAGAAAAAAAAATCACCAGAGGCTGGATCTCTGATAACTTGGAACTATGCACTCCAAGGTACTTTCAAGTTTATGTGGGTGGGTCAGTTTTTTCATATTTATAAGTACTTATAAGATACAGACTGAAACTCTGGACTCCATCTAAAGGGAGAGAGTGATCTTTATTGGCTGTATTTTCCAACTTAGTAGATACAAAAACCAAAAGGAAATCAAGATTTGGAAACATCAGTGGACAGAAGCAAAAGAAGTCTCTTAATAAATTCAATTCCAAGAGACGCGGTTACAGCCCATGAAGACAGAAGGGTGATACCCAATGTCACTGGAGACTGGGAACAAAAATCAGTTTCCTTGGTTATAAAAGATGTGTTTTATTAGTAAAGCAAAGAGAAAATACATTCAAGCACATATGTTATAAGTGAAGAGTCTCAAGCGGGGAAAATGCTAATACAAATATAAAACCAAATTGCTATTTATGAAGGCAAAGTTTAGTGCTCCATCTCTGACCACTCCTCCCTTGCACCCTAACTACAGCCTTGATAAACCACTCGGCATTCTCTCTACCTGGAATAGTCTACTTGTCCTGCACACGTGCATGTCAACAACGCATGCACACACACACACCCCATTATCTTTCTCCTAGCTAATATCCTTTAGGTCTTAGCTTAGATGTTATTTCTTCCAGGAAGCCTACTGTAGTAACCCAAGACTATTTAAGGCTCCATCTCCAACACCACAAACTACTGTAGCAGTATGAGTCACTCTGTACAGGATTTCCTGTTTACCTGTCTGCTTCTTCCATTGAACTTTAAGTTCCTTAATTGTAACAACTTACTGCACCTTCATCATTATTGTATCTTCAGGGCTTAGCATAATGCGTGCCACAAAGTATATAGGTGCTCAATATAAATTTGCTGAATGAATGCATACATTTTGTAATATAGAAAGCAAGTCCTGTCATCATCAGGATTCTAAGATGCATTCTTTCTAAAATGCATTTCCTGAGATAAAACTAGTTCCAATTATTTCAAAGGTCCATTAAGTTGGATATGCACATATTATTGCTTGCCTATTGTGGTGACCACTAGGACTGGTCACAAAGACACTGCTTCTGTCCTTTACACAGTGAAATGTGAGGAGTGATGTGTGTCACTTCCAGGTAGAAGCTTAAGAGCTGGTGCATGATTCCCCATGGCTACTTCCCCCAATCATGAATGCATATGTCTCCTTCCCCTAATTATAGAAGCATATTTTAAATCAGAGCCTGTATCAGACGGAGACCATGAATGAGAAGATATAGAAGAAATCCTCCAGCTGACCCCAATCGACATGTGGTGAGATCAAGAAGTAAATCTCTAATGTTGCAGCATAGGAAAGTCATTTTGGCTGGCACACTTACAGAACACGGCTACTTCCACCACCACTTCTTTCTTGCTATCAGAACTTGCCTTCTTCTCTAGAGGTAGAAAATGCCAAATATTCTCTTTCTTAGCCTTCCTCGAGGCTCTGTGACAATTCTGGACAAGGAAATGTAAGGGAAATTCTACCTGTGTTTCTAGTGAATATTTCTCACCTTCCAAAAAGAGATTCTGAGGAGAACGCTCCTCTCCCTTTTTGCTGCTGCATGCAACTGCATGAAGACTTGAGGCGGCCACTTTTTGACTGAAAGGACAAACCTAAGAATTAAAGTTAATAAGCTAAGAAAAAAGCCAGCAACATCGAGTGGCTTCACCAAACCTGAATTTGTCTCGTCAATACTTACTGCTACATGAGATCGTAAATGTCTTTAGTGTTTAGATCCCTTTGATCAGGAACATTTTGTTACTTACAGATGAATGCATTCTAACTAGTATGGGGAACATGCTAATTTCCCTCTCTGGCATCACACATGGCATGACATTCCAAAAGCCAGTATAAACCAGCAGGTCAGACTGGGATACCCAGGAACCAAAAGCATTATTTGAAAGAACTAAAGACATGAAAAGATCATCTAATGATGCAATCTTTTGGCTAAAGATGATGTCCATGTACTAATATTAGAAAAGAACAGTTTGCTTGCTTACGTTGGTGGAGAAGCATAAGAGGGCAAATTGGAAAAGGATATTCATTCTTAGCCTCTATGTTCAGAATTAGCTCATAAAACAATTTTATAATTAACTACCTGCCTAGGAAACTCTCAGTAGTAAAAAAAAAAAAAAAAAGCCCTAGTAGTAAAAAATGTCAACCATACATATTTTGCCAGTAAAACTTTGGAGGGCAGGAAGGAACTGATGAAGTGGTTCCCTCATGCTTGGGTGGTTACTTACAGACGTCATTTATATCACTTTTCAATCTGGTTTACATGGAATACACCACCATTTGTTCCATCTCTTAAAAAGAAAAAAGAAGTGTTCATTTGTCAACATCACCTCTCGTTAGAAAATACTTTCCTAAGTGTAATTATTAATTTACTGTCAAACATTCTTTTGAATATTGCAAATTTACGTACTACTCATTGAAAAATAAAGAGGGATAATTTGGTACTTTTTGAAGAAGTCACAGCATCCTCAAAAACAGAGCAGACAGAGTACAACAAATAAAATACAGACACTTTGACATGAGAAACAAAATCTTCTCCAAAAGTGTTCTCTCACCAACCCAACCCCCTTCTCTCCACATCCTCCACCAATTTCAGGAGTTTTCTCTACATGGTTTGGCTCCAATGAGCCACTCCCAGCAGCAGCCACAGACACAGTTTGGATCTACATTTTTATACTAATAGATCAGACCAACCTCTTCATGGTGTTGCTTTACACTCAAGTGAAGAACTATGGTATTTATCATGCAGGGATCTGGTCTTATTTTTATGTACAAACTGCAGAAATGGAACTGCATGAGTTGGAAGAGGTAGCAGCTAGCAAGAAAACAGCTTTCTGTGGTTATTTAGGGCCAAGAGTACTGATGGACAGAGGGCTGGGTGCAGAAAGATCATCAGTAGGCAATACAAAGGCTGCCTCTGGCACCGCTGCAAGTAAACAACAGAGAGTCACAGGCCGACTGAGGAAAGCTTCAATAGGAATCATGGAGGTGCTGGAAAATAATTCAAAAACTCTTCTGAGTCATGAAAAACACTTTTTAAAATCATATCATCAGTTCTAATATAATTTATATGTCTAGGGTCAACTACTTTCAGAATCACTTGTTCTTTTAGGCCTCTGGTCTTTTATACTAAATACTGTGTGATGTCATTAGGAAAAATGATCACTACCCCTTGAAATCATCATTAGCTGATTCTCCAGTAGTTAACTTCCACAGAAACAGCCTCTAGAGCACTGATTCATCAAAAACCATTCCAGGTTCGTTCTAATGAAATACAGCATGATTAGTCATACATAAATAGATAACAGGTTATCATTATTAATATCATTACTATTTTCAAACTTTAAAGTCTGTTTTTGAAATAAAGGTGATTTTTCCCTAAAACGCTAAAGCATTTACACACATACAAAAAGTATGACTTGGATAATTTTAAATGCAATTAGCACTTTTAGGCAATCGATATCAGGCTGTTATATTTCATTCTTTGGGACATTAGACTGGGAATTTCATAATGCCCCAAAATAACTTTCAAGACAACTTTTTCCAAATATTCTGGAGCCTCTTTCCTCCAAATTAGAGTACGCAACACAGATGATATACAAGATGTGACTCGAAGATTACTGATTTGTAAATGCCTCCTCAGAACTTATATGTTGAATTGAATATTTTCTCCTTCAAAATCGTCATCTTTTGACACTTATACATTCCTCCCAAATATGATCTCACTAATTGTCAAGGCCAGGCACTAGTACAATGTTGGGCACGAGAGTAAGTCTTAACAAATATTCTATGATTGATGGGCCCATAAGTGAGTGAGTGAATGAGTGATAAAAGAATATATAAGTGAATTTAGAGCTGCCGCCTTTGAGGACTCAATTCCAAGCCAGTAACACTTTCATTTTAATATCTATACTAATGGCAAAGCTTCATGGTTTTGGGGTAAATTTGATTAGTGAAAAAAGTCAAAAATCACTTAAAACAAGTCCTGGGAACGAGACACAATTCAATGGGATAAGAGCACTTAGGGAAATACAAGCCATGATCAAAATATTACAAGTTTGACTTTCTCATAACTGGGCTCTGAAAGCAATTCCAAAAATGATTTGAGCATCAACAAAACTCTGGATTAGGCATATCAATTCCAGGGCAATGGCTTTGAAAGGCTATGCTCAATACAAAAAAACTGGTATGCTCATTTTCTCTACTTGAGCTTGTATACTTGTGGTCAATGTTTATTTAATATTTTATAAATGTGGCTGGGGGAAAGGTCCTGTAGCCTTATGCTAAGCTTAAATCCATAGAACTTTATCTTTCCCATCTGCGAATGAAAGATCAAGCTAGATGATCTAAACTTTTCCAGTGCTAACATTCAATAATTCTATAAATAAATAGTTTAAACATTGTTCATACATCTTCAGCCACCTTACTAACATTTCAGACATTCCTTATTGAGGGGAATTGTCCCTTTAAACAGCCACAAGTCCCCAGGGCAAGATCATGCTTTAGGCTGTAGACCACGAGATAAAAAGCTGCTAGAGCAAGATAAATGGGACACACACACACCTCTGTCCCATGAGCAGCAAACTGTCTGTCCCCAAACAGGGACAATTATAGAAGTCATCATAATGGTTTACATTCATGTGAAATCATTTATATAAATTATACAGAGGACAGTTTTTCTTTAAATGATTTGTCAACTTTTCGCTAAGTAGTTACAACTTCAAAAGTGGAAGAAGTGCTTTCAAATGAAAGTATGACAGCGGGTCTGAGAAAGTCCTGCTTCCGATAGTGTCCAAGGTATCTTATTCTGTAGCTTCCAGGCTGGGCAGTTTCTGGAATATGCCATTGTATTGTTGCATTGCTTTGACCCAGTAATCCCTTGTGCCAATAGAAACTGTTGGTAGGAAACAAACAAACAAATTCAATTTTATTCTTAAAAATGTATGATTACTCATTAAATGAATATCCAGGGAGTACATTCCATAAGCAAGGCATTATTCTAGATATTAAGAGTATAGCAATGAACAAAACAGAGACAAATTCTTACTTTTAGGGGAGGACCTTTAAGGAACAGCCATTTGTAGAAATATCTTTACTTGTTCTACCTTTCTAACTACCTAAGGAAGGTAGTTCCCAGGAAGCCTTACCTGATCTTCACAACACAAGATGACTCCTGCTTTAGAACTGCTATAGCATCCTTTTAGCCTTGTCGTCCTCTGCTTCAACTGACACTTCTTTTTGCATCAGATTCATTTGTTAAAAAAATACATATTTAATGAGCACATATGCCAGACTCTATTCTAGAGATACTGAGGATAAAGTAGTGAGCAAGATGGACATGGTGCAAAGTTTCACAGCGATTATGTTCTACCAGGGCAACCGTGGGAAGAAAGGCAATAGACAAATAAATGAACAAGTAGTTTTAACAAGTAAAATAAAGAGAGATGGAGCCATGTTTAAAGAGATGTCATTTAAACTGAACTTACACATGTCTAGAGGAAGAACACTCTAGGAAGAAGGAACAGAGAATGCAAAGTGTCTGAAACGGGAACAATCTTTGTCCAGCCAAGGAACAGAATGCAAGTCGGGATTAGGATATAGTGAACTGTGGAAGAGTGGTTGAGATAATAGAAACAGATGCAGTCAGATCGTGTTGGTCCTTATAGACCAGGACAGGGAGTTCAAATATTCTTCTAGATGCCATGGGCAAACTGACTGACATCCTCAGTTATGTAGAAAACAAACCTCCCAGGCAGAAAGGGTGTGCTCAGCATTCTCTGTTTCTCAGTGATAGGCTCAGTGCTCTCAATAAATAGTTGATGACTACTGCTGATAAACAAGGCAGAAGCCTAAACATATCCCCAGTGTTGACTGCTATTCTGATTTTAGGCTTTTGAAAATAAATCATCCTTTATTATCTGTATGACCTTATTTTAATAATAAATGTATATTTATTACTTGTTTAAAAAGATCAGAGGAAAAATTATGCCTCTCTTTACGTATGGCTATCAAACAGGCTACAGCAAGGTCAAATCTCTATATTCAGTTAACCGTGTGAACCAAACCGACATACAAATAATCACTTAGTTTGAGGAAACCTGAATTAGACACAAATTGCCAAAAATTTTGCCCACTTTCATGCCATTGTCCTGTGGTGTGAAATTCATAGATTTGGGAACAGAAATATTTTCTTAATTCAGACACATTTTCAAATCTTCAAAATATCTATTCAGCTCAGGTATTTGGTAACAAAAGGCACACGGATCTGTCTCTCAGGAAACTCCATGAGCATATTCTTTTCTTATTTCAGTCAGTAAGAGTCAAACACCGAAGCTTCTTGTGTTCTAGTAATTCAAATGAAGAATCTTTGACCATAAACAAACATGCAATACATGTTGGGTATAGACTTGTTATTTTTCTGGAAGGAATGTCAGGTTCTACAGAGCCATCTCAACACCTTCATCCAGCACCCCTTTCAACCAATTTTCAAGAAGGCTAGCCAGCTTTTAGGGGTAACATCTGTGACTATGGAAAAAACAAAGCTATCAATGGTTATAAGAAGGGAGGCCATGACCTCATTAGCACCTAATCTTACAGAAGCACACACCACATTGTTTCATAGAAAAATAGAATCAAAATTAAGTCTAATAAATCAACTAAATATGGCCGGAAGCCTCCATAGGAATTCGATATCATTAATATCATGTATTGAGCCAGTCTTTCCATTTTCCTTCCTGCATTACTAACCGTGTTCAAGTCTTGAAAGACAAAATATTGAATAGACATGCTCACCGAGTCTCCCAGGAGGCATCATTATGCACTATCTGCCACGTTTGTGAAGTGGCCTCATATTTCTCCACAGTGAGGAAGGTGTGATGGGTCTGAAACACAATTATTATAACTGATCACACACTACACAGTCACAGAAGGAACCTGTCTGTAAATATTCCCCTTGTTGACTGTACGCTAAAATGCCAATACCTTGTGTGAAAATGTTTTAGAATTTCATCTAAATTCTTAGGTGTTCCTCTTAACGTTCTATGCAGTGTCTCCAGAATGTTAATTTATCCAGAGTATTAAAAACTGTGACTTCTTTTAGAAAATTGAACAAAGCATAGTTTTAGAGCTGATAGCAAATTTTGAAAATTAGGGCAGAGAAGAGATGAAATAAAACTTGAGATTTAAAAAAGGTGTAAGTCAAACCTTTTCATGACATGTTTATTGCTCTGTATTCCAGGACTTTCTCTAGTCACCTCAAGGTTTAGGAGGAAAAATGGAAAAGTTTCCTCATCTTTCCATGTCCAGGTAAATAAATTATTAGTAAATATACCTCTTTGGGTGAAAGAATTGAAAAGGATGCATACATCTTCCTTGTCCTGGGGTGCTATAAGCAATCCCTACATTTTGCCATAATGGATTCCTAATAGCTAGCGCATAAGCAGGTTTTATTATCCCATTGGAAAACTGCTATCATAATTTGTTTCAGACTAAGAATTCAGCTTCAGATAAAGCACAGATTTGAATAATATAATAAATTAAAAGACACAAAGGCCATAAATCTCCAATTTTCCTCAAAAATCTTTAGATTGTGGCCCTTAAGGGCAGGACTTGTGTCTAATTTATTTTTATCCATTACAGCCCTTCACACCTGTCATTTACAGGTGTTCAAATAGACCTTTGCTGAATGGATCACTTATTTACAGCTGGACCATGGGATTATTTAAAATTCTTCTCTAATTACTCAACTGATGAATTATATTCAAGAAAGAAGTTTTCATAACCACAGTGACTTGTAAAGAGAGCTGTTTCTGGCCATTTAGGCCACAGCAACATTGGGAAGGCCTAAATGGAGTAGAAGATAGGGTGGGCCCTAGTATATAGGTCTAGAGTACAGATTAAAGTCTAGGCTGCTGAATGTGTGAACTATGTGACTATCCTTTCCCCACCTCCCAACCTCAATCTCTTTCACATACGCAATTAGTTAATAGAAGTTACTTAATCTTTCTTGACCTAATTATTCATCTGTAAAATAGGGATAATAAAACGTAACTCATCAGATAGTAGTGAGGATTAAATCAGATTCATGTGCTAATGTATGTAAAGCACTTCGCCTAGTACCTGCAAATAGTAAGCACTCAATAAATAGTGGTGAGGATGTGATGATTACTACTAATAAAGTGTACTAGAAATTGTTTTATGCTGAGTCCCAGAGCATTCTTAGAGATTAATTTATTCTCGTTACAGTACTTTAAGCATTTTGCTCTCCTGCTTCTCCACGGCAATAATGATGAAAGTGCGTCTCTACCCTAAGGCTATCAAATGATAGCTAATCCTGCAGCTTTGCTACAACAGTTTGATATCTTCAGAAAACACTATTATAAACACGTAAATATTCTGACATAGCTTGACTGCCTATAGAAAGTATTTCAAACAGGTGCATGTTGACTATCCAAGCAGCAGAACATTTTTCCCTAAGGACATATCTGACAATGTCATATTCCCACAATTTTTACCACAGCAATAACAACATTTTAATGAACGGAAATAGGAAGACTCATCGGGAAGCAAGGTATTTTGGATTATAACTGACAGTGGGTCCTTGGAAGAATGGCTCTTTGATAGAGTGAATGCATCCTCAGCCACAGTAAAAATCTGACCTTGAAATCACTTTCATCTATCTACTCTCTATTTCTTCTATATATTTCTTTATTGTTTAAATTTTTACAACTAGAATGTATCCAGTTATCGCTTGTGTAATGATAAGAATATTATGAGTGTTACAGAGTAAAATTATTTCATTTTACTAATAGATTTATTACCAATGTATATACATACCTAAAGAAGATAAAAACAAAAAAGTCTGAAATGATGTTAACAAACTATTAACAGTTAATATCTCTAAAAATTTTATGGAAAGAGGGTACTTTCACATTCCATTTTAAGCACTTTTATATTGTCTGTTCTTACACTGGACATGTATTTCTTGTGTCATTTTTCAACGTTAATAAATAAATATCCCATTATTGCCAGTCACAAAGAAGAGGGAAACAGCCATTGCAAGATAAAGCAAAGCACATGGGCCAGGGCTCCAAGCCAATGGAGCATCCACCCAGGGATCCATGATCACTCAACAAAAGAAGAGATAGGACCAGAGGCAACGGTGCTGGAGGAGGAGGAGAGGAGCCAAAGAGGAGAGAGAAAGGAACCAAAGATATACTTCACCCTTGGCCCTTCGATTATGTTACCAAATTTAGTAGAGTTTTTAAATTGGAATACTTAAATGGGATTGTACTCAAATTTACATCTTCTCAAGAGACAATACAGTTCTCTACGCATCGTGCTATACGTGGTCCTAAGTAGAGCCAGTTAAATGTGTGTGCTCCTTTTCTAGACTCAATTCCACGTTAACTGTACCCACCAAAAAGTTTCCCACACCTACAAAATAAAGTGAAAGCAAGTTGGAACATTTTATTTTTATGTTGTTAAGCTCTAGGGGGATATTCACCTACACAAAAGACTAAAAGTAGATGTTAATTTGCTTTAAAAAAAAATCACTGATGCTTACCCGATTTTCTGCTGAATTCTTTGGGTTAGCACCTACAAATGTAACTTCAGCAACTTCTCCCTAAAAATGGAAAAACATTTTATGTGCGCTAATAAAAGTAATTTTTGCTGTGCTCATATTTACACCATTATTTGTTAAATGTTCTAGAATTCTGGGTGCCTATATGGATTCTATTCTATTTAATCTAGTGAGTTATCTTCTGAGAATATTAGAGAAAACATCTTTGCAACAATGGACACAGAAACTTTTGCTCAATAAGTTACTGCAGAATTTTTAGCCAATGATTTTGCTTTTGGTAGATTCAGATATAGATGAAGATATAGAGCTATAGTTCATATTAGTGACAGCACATTAAAATGGCTTCTTCAGCCATTGCTATTTTCTTACACCTTCCTGCCATACACACAAAGGACATGGACTGACTCAAGTAAGAGCAGTCGAAACTTTCCATGGATGACTTATAGTTGCACTTACCCTTATACTTACAGGTATAAGATACAAGATGGAGCGACAGAGTGTGTATTTACCTTCCCACCTGAAACAGCTAAAAGAAACTGGACAAATATGTATTAAACAATAGTTTTACAGACAGTGGGATGAGGCAATGAAAATAGTGATCCTTGAGTGAGAGAAAACAAACAAGATGATCCCTATAATTGCCTGAGCCGAATGCCTTCAAAGAATTTACAGGGCACTACAAAAGGAGGCAGAATTCAAGCAAAGCCAGGCAATCTACCTAAGTTAAGGAATAGATGTAGGAATCCGTGAAGGCCATATACTCTTGAGTTCACAGGGTAGAGTAACAGAGAGAGGAGATACCATAGAGAAGAGAGCTAAACAGAGAGAGAACTCTGAGATTTCCAGAAGGCTGCCCTCAACTCTGTATGCACATAGGGGAACTACCCGAAGCCAGGAAAAGAATCACTTAAAAGAATTAGAATAATCGCAGGCTCATACAGATTTGTGCAAAGCACCTATTCCCACCAACCAGACTGGGAAATTTCATAACTCAAAAGAGTTTTACCTCGATATACACAGGAGAGATTTTCCCTAGAATAAGAGCTTCTCTGGCCCAGGATAAAAAGCTTAGGAAGACCCAAAAGTATCAAACTCTTTCCCAGTAACTTAATAATACCCTAAAACAAAGCTCAAAAATATTTACAGGAACCAAAAAATATCCAGCACCTAACAAGATAAAATTCACAATGTCTGGCATCTAATAAAAAATTATCAAGTATACAAAGGAGAGAAAAGTACTATGCATAATGAGAAAACTCTCAATCAAAACTGACCCATAAATGAAATAAATGATAAAATTAGCAGACAAAGATGCTGAAATATTTTTAACTGTATTCTGTATGTTCAAAAAGGCAGCAGAAAGAATGAACATGTTAAGTAGACATGTGAAAGATATTGAAAAAAAAAAGACCTAATCCAACCTCTAGAGATGAAAACTATGGTATCCAAAAAGAAAATGCACTGGATGAAATTATCAAGTCAGACATTGTAAAAGAAAAGATAACTGAATTTGAAGACAGAGCAATAGAAACTATACAAATTTTTTAAAAAGGGGGCAAAGACTGAAGAAAATGAACAAAGCAGCAGTGAGCTGTGGAATAACTTCAAGCTGCCTAATATATGGGTAACTGGAGTTCCTGAAGGCTAGAAGAAAGGAATGCAGAAAAATATTTGAAGAAATAACGGCCCAAATTTTCCAAATTTGCTGAAAACTTTAAGCTCACAAGTCCAAGAAGCTCAATGAACCCCAAGCACAAGGAACATAGAGAAAATACTATCAAGGATCATTCAAGTCAAATTGCTTAAAACTAGAAATAAAAAGAAAAGAATTCTAAAAACAACAAAAGAAAAAAGACATTACACAGAGAAGAACACACGTAAGGATGACAGAAGATTTTTCGTTGAAGACAATGCAAACTGAAAGACAGCCCAGAAACATGTTTAAGGTACTAAAAGAAAAAACTGCTAACCAAGAATTCCATAAATAGTGAAAATATCCTTCAAAAATCAAAGCAAAATAAAGACATTTTCAAAAATATAAAAGAAAAAGGAAAAATGTTAAAGGAAGTCCTTCAAGCTAAAAGAAAATGAAACTAGATGAAATTTTGATCTACACAAAGAAATGAAGATCCCCAGAAATTGTTAATATAACATAATTTGTTATAAATGATGTATTAAGTAAATATATATGTATATTTAAGTATGTATATATTTAAGTAAATATAATTTTTCTCCTATTGTTTAAATCTCTTTACTAAATAATCTACTGTTTAAGGTAAAAATAAGAACAATCCAGGATGAAGTCATAACCTATATAGAAATAAAATATATGACAACAGCACAAAGATCAAAAGAGAGAAATGGAAGAACATTGCTAGCCAGACTGATCAAGAAAAAAAGACAGGGCAAGCCCAGTGGCACAGCAGTTAGGTTAGCACGTTCCACTTTGGTGGCCTGGGGTTCGCTGGTTCAGATCCCAGGTGCAGACCTATGCACCGCTTGTCAAGCCATGCTGTGGCAGGTGTCCCACATAAAAGTAGAGGAAGATGGGCATGGACGTTAGCTCAGGGCCAATCTTCCTCAGCAAAAAAGAGGAGGATTGGCAGCAGATGTTAGCTCAGGGCTAATTTTCCTCAAAAAAAAAAAAAGAGAGAGAACAAAGACGGAAGGTACAAACTATCAGTATCAGGAATGAGAAAGGTGACATCAATGAAGATTCTACAGATATTCAAAAGATAGTAAGAAAAAATCATTAAAAATTATTAATGCCCATAAATTCAATAATTTAGATGAAATAAAGTAGACAAATTCCTTGAAATATAGAAACTACTAAAGATCACTCAAGAAGAAATAACCTTAATAGTGAAAAATTACCAAATTGTACACTTTAAATATGTATAGTTTATTGTATGTCAATTATTCACCAACAAAGGTGAATTGATATTTGTTGGAACATTTTGTTAACTGTTGGTGAGATTGGCTGCAAAAATCACCATATCTCTTAGAGAGCAATCAGCCTACAGCCTATATAATGGTTGATTGAAAAAATAAACTTTATATCTGGTATCTGGTTAGCCAAATTGTCCTAATCCTTAAAAGTGTTATTTTCCTTGATACTTTTTCCGCATTCACAATTCCCTATTTACTCATACTCATCTTAACAGTGAGAAATAACCCCACCACAGATACAACATGACAATTCAAACAGGAGTGGTAAAGAATAGGCATTTCTGACATAACAGGCAATTCTGACTTTTGAGAGGTCAATATGTTCGCTCCCCAGAAAGCAACTATGTATCTAGACAAAACTGTCAAAAACAACCATTTTGTCATTTTGGATATCAACCAAAAACTGAGATACGTTTATTCATTAAAACTATTAAACTTAGGATAAGAACAGCTCAAGTCTTTGATATTCTTGCCTAGGGTTGCTCCCATCCTCCATGGTACTGGAGTACAACCAGAGTGAAGAAGGTTATGAAATCAACACCTTTGCTGCTACTGCCAGGAGGTGCTCATTTGGTTTGGAAAATAGCCATTTAAAGTGGTGATCTCAGCAGAAGGCAAACATTGAGGGCTAGTGGTCAAATTGGTGGACTAAGCAGGGATATAATTGTATAAACCATAGTGGTCTTAACAAGCTCTCCTTTCATCCTAGATTAACCAGAGGCTATGAGCATACACAGCAGAGATCAGACTGAGCCCAAGCCACCCACACATCCCTGGTCAATGGAGTCTATATGTAGATGCAGAGGAGACATATGAGAGCCCAGTGGAAATTAAAGGCTGGGAAAACTGGAAAATGGTCTGAGTTTGAACACACCACAACCAAGAAAGATTTATTAGCAGAGATTGAAATTCTTACTCTTTGAGCCATCTAAGCACAAACTCTGACTAATATTTGATGGAATATTAAGTTATGTAATCACAGGGGCAACACCTTGAGAGCCAGACTTAAAAGTAAAATCAAGAACAAAAAAGTGAGCAAAGATATCAACAGCTACACATTGCAAGAGACAGACATTACTGATTTAGTCCAGTCAAATTTTAAATGAGCAAACAAACAAACAAAAATAACAGTAACTCTTGGGTCGGGAGGTGAAGGTGAAATCCAGAGTTGCTACATTATAACAAAATATACAGTATCCAACAAAAAAATTATGAGATGTGCATACAAGAAAGTATCACCCATACTGAGGGAAAAAGCAGCACTAAAACTGCCTCTCCGTGCCCCGAGATGTTGGAATCAACAGACAAAGACTTCAAAGTAACTATTATAAAAATATTCAAACTAACGTAAAATCATGTTTAAAAAATTAAAAGAATATCCAAAATATACAAGGAACTCATACATCTCAACAATAAAAAAACCAACAATCCAATTGAAAAATGGGCAAAAGATCTGAACAGAGATTTCTCCAAAGATATACAGATGGCCAACAGGCATATGAAAAGATGCTCAACATCATTAGCTATCAGGGAAATGCAAATCAAAACTACAATGAGATATCACCTCACTCCAGTCAGAATGGCTATAATTAACAAGTCAGGAAACAACAAGTGTTGGAGAGGATGTGCAGAGAAGGGAACCCTCATACACTGCTGGTGGGAGTGCAAACTGGTGTAGCCACTATGGAAAGCAGTATGGAGTATCCTCAGAAAATTAAGAATAGATCTACCATATGATCCAGCTATCCCACTGCTGGGTATTTATCCAAAGAACTTGAAAACACAAATGCATAAAGATACATGCACCTTTATGTATGTTGCAGCATTACTCACAACAGCTAAGACTTGGAAGCAACCTTGGTGCCCATGAAAGGACGAATGGATAAAGAAGATGTGGCATATATACAGAATAAAATACTACTCAGCCATAAGAAATGATGAAATCCGGCCATTTGCAACAACATGGATGGACCTTGAGGGTAATATGCTAAGTGAAATAAGTCAGAGGGAGAAAGTCAAATACCATATGATCTCACTCATAAGTAGAAGATAAAAACAATGACAAACAAACACATAGCAACAGAGATTGAACTAGTGGTTACCAGAGGGGAAGCGGGGAGGGAGGAGGGCAAAAGGGAGGATTAGGCACACATGTGTGGGGATGGACTATAATTAGTTTTTGGGTGGTGAAGATGATGTAATCTACACAGAATTCAAAATATATTACAATGTACAACTGAAAGCTATATAATGTTAAAATCCAATGTTATTGCAATTTAAAAAAAGAAAGTATGATGATAATGACAAGAAATAGAGAACCTCAATGAATAGAAGTAATTGAACTGGGAAGATGTCAACATCATGGCAGCATAACAGAAACCCCTTGTCTCTCCCCTTTAGTCTACAGAATAAAACATCCATAACCCAACAAAGGCTACATTGCCCAACATACCAGGATGCCAGAGAGATCCACATATCGGTACATACAAATGTGGGTGGACTGGAGCACACAGAGGAGACTAAACAGGGGAACAGCAGAGGTGGTGTCCAGGACCCTGGACCTCCAGCTACAGCTATTGAGTCAGTGGCCTCCAACCCCAGAGAACCTGGTGGGCGGCAGTGGAGGCATGTGTGAAACTCTGGCTAGCCAGCTGTGGCAGCACCAGCAGCCTACTGATGGGGGAAGCAAAGCAGCAGCAAAATGGAAGCCCTGTGATCCTGGACCCCAGCCATGGCTCAGAACCTGGTAGCAGCAGCAGAGGCATGCATAGAATGCTGACATCTCAAGCACAGTGGAACTTGCAACCGCAAGGTAATGGGTGACTTCAGATGTGGTACCCCATGAACCCAGCTCCATCCCCCCTCCTCCTCCCCCTGCCACAGCAGTGGAACTTCCAATCCAGGTGATCCAAAATGTGGTGGAGGCATCAGCAATCCCTGTACCCCTAGCAGTGAAGTCAGTGACAGCAGTGACAGTGAAAAAAGTAAGACATCAGTAACCCCCAGAAGTACAGTCAGCAATAACAAGAATACTGGCGGCACCCTGAATAGAGGCAGTGAAGGCTGGAAGGTATAGATTCTCAAATATAGCTAGAGGCAGCTCAGGTAAAAGAAACCAAAAACTAGCAGTATATCACCACTTACTGAAAAACAAAAGAAAGGCCTCTAATCTCCAATTAGTTGAAAAGTTTCATTCAAAACAAACAAAGCTATACCTAAATAAGAAAAACATTGGCTATGACAAATGCACCATCAAAGAAACAACTCAGCAAGCACCACAAAAAGCCATGGTAACACAGTATCACAAAAAGAAAACAACAATTCTCCAGAACCCAAACATACAGTCATGGAAGATTGTGATCTAATCGATAAATATTTCAAAATAGCTGTCATGAAGAAATTTAACGAGCTACAAGAAAACTCAGAAAGGCAGTTCAATGAGCTCAGGAATAAAATCAATCAACAGAAGGAATATTTTACCAGAGATTGAAACTCTAAAAAAGAGCTAAACAGAAATTCTGGAGCTGAAGAACCCAATAAATGAGATGAAGAATGCATTAAAAAGCACTGGAAATAGAGCAGACCATATGAAAGAGAGAATTAGTGAGCTCAAAGATAGAAACCTAGAAACGATGCAGGTAGAAGAGGAGAGAGAACTAACATCTTTTCTCTAATGTAGAAATTCTATGAGAACTATCTAACTCCATTAGAAAGGGCAACATAAAGATAATGGGTATCCCAGAAAGAGAAAAGAGGGAGAAGGGAGCAGAGAGTTTACTTAAAGAAATAATAGCTGAGAACTTCCCAAAGCTGGGGAAGGAACTGGATATACAAATCCATGAAGCTAATAGAACACCCAATTATCTCAGTATAAAAAGACAATCCATTTACATTTAGGGTTGAACCCCTGCTAGGCTATCAGCAGATTTCTCAGCAGAAATTCTACAGGCCAAGGGAGAGTGAAGTGATATATTCAAAATATTGAAAGATGAAAACTCTCAGCCAAGAATACTCTGAATATCTGAGTTCCAGATTTGGTTAACATTACTTTACAGATCCAAGGAACTCAACAAATCTCAAGTAGGATAATCACAAAGTGATTCATATTTAGATACATTGTATAAAACTGGTGGCAGACATAGATGAAAAGAAAATCTTAAAAGCAACAAAAGAAAAATGATTCATTACTTACAAGGATTCTACAGTAAGATGAACAAATTGACTTAGAGAGCGAAGGAAAGAAGGCAACAGGATAGCATGTTCAAAGTGATAAATGAAAAAACTTTTCAACCAAGAATGCAGTAAAACTACTCTTCAGAGATAAAGGCAAAATAAAGCCATTGCAGATAACCAAAGGCAGATTTTGTTGTTAGCAGAACTGTCTTATAAGAAATACTAAAGGAAGTCCTCCAGGCTGAAAGGAAATGGTGCTAGAGGGTAATTCAAATTCTTAAGAAGAAATAAGAAGCACCAGAACTGGTAAATACATGGGTAAATAAAAAATATATAAATATACATTTCCATCTGTTCTCTTAACTTCTTTTAAAAGCATATGACTGTAGAAAACAATAATTATAACACTGTATTATTACATTTAAATATGGATGTAATACATGTGACAATATTACAAAGAACAGGAAAATTAAAAAGATATATTGGAGCAATCTTTCTATATTTCTTGGAATAACGTTAGTATTACATTGAAGTAGGTTGTGATTAGTTAAGATACATATTATAGCCCTATGATATAATAAGATATACATATTTGGTCTTTGCTCCCATGTCCAGCCACACAGCTCCAAAACCCTTGAACTCTCTCAAGTGATACATCTTTTTGTACGCTAATGAGATGACTGGTGGCTGATCTCCAGGGGAGGGAAACAGGCTGGAGGTTGAATTAATCACCCATGGCTGATGACTTAATCATGCCTACATAATGAAGCCTCCAAAAAAATCCCTAAAAGCGGGGTTCAGAGAGCTTCCAGGTTGGTGAACGGGTGGAGATGCTGGGAGGGCAGCATGCCTGGATAGAGCAGGGAAGCTCTGCACTCCTTCCCCCATACCTTGCCCTATGCTTCTCTTCCATCTGGCTATTCCCGAGTTGTATGTATCCTTGTATAATAAACTGGTAATCCAGTAAGTAAACTGTTTTCCTGAGTTCTGTGAGCCGTTCTAACAAATTATTAAACCCAAGGGTCATGGCAATCTCCAATTTAAAGCCAGTCAGTCAGAAGCACAAGTGGCAACTTAGATTTGTCATTCGTGTCTGAAGCGGAGGGGGCTAGGTACAGTCTTGTGGGACTGAACGCTTAACCTGTGGAGTCTGCACTAACTCCAAGTAGGTAGTGTCAGAATTGATTTGAATTGTAGGACACCCAGTTGGTGTCCACAGAGAATTGGAGAATGTCCTGGTGTGGGAAAAACTTCCACGTCTGCTGTCAGAACTATTGAGAGTAGAGCATTGAGAGGAGAAGCAGAGTTCTTTTTCCTTTTCAAGTCCCTAAAACAGCCACTAGGAAAATAACTATATATAGTAAAAAAAAAAATCAACAAAGGAATAAAAAGGGTACATTAAAACATAAAAATAACCTAAGCTTCTACCTTAAGAAATGAGGAGAAGGGCAAAATAAAATCAAAGGAAGCAGAAGAAAGGATATAAACATTAGAGCAAAAGTCAATGAAATAGCAAACAGAGAAATGATAGATAAAATCAATGAAGCTAAAAGCTAGCTCTTTGAAGACACAAATTACCAAAATCAGAAAGAAAGAGCAGACATCATTATTGACCCTACAGAAGTTAAAAGGATTATAAGGGAATGTCATGAACAACTTTATCCCAACAAATTAGACAACTTATGTGAAATGGGAAAATTTTTAGAAAGATGCAAATTCGTAGAATGATACAGATTCTGAAAAACAAAGTTAATTCCTAGAAAGACACATAATTGACTGAAGAAAAAGTAGAAAATCGAATAGGCCTATCACAAGTGAAGGAATTGATTTAATAGTTAAAATTTTTGACATAAAGAGAAGCCTAGGTCCATATGACTTTGCTGGTAAACCTGACTGAATATTTAAAGAAGAAATAATACCAATATTTTGCATACATTTTCAGAAAATACAGAAGGAAATACTTCCTAACTCATCCTTTGAGATCAGTATTACCCTGACACAAAATGCAGTCAAAGACAACACATGAAAAGAAGACTACAAATATCCTTTATGGATATGAGTACAAAACTCTTTAGCAAAATATTAGCAAACCAAGTTCAACAACATACAAAAAGGATTATATACTATATATATATATACACACACACATACTAAAGAGTATTTTTTAATATCTAAAAATATATATACTATATACATACTAAAGGTATTTATTTAATATTTGAAATATCAACTAATGCAATATACCATATTAATAGAATAAAAGACAAAACCACACGATCACCACAGTAGTCATAGAAAAGCATTTGAAAAAATCCAACACCCATTCTTCATAAAAACTCTCAACAAACTAGGTGTAGAAGGGAAATTTCTCAACCTGATAAAGGGCATCTACAAAAATCCTAAAGAAAACATCATACTTTACGATAAAAGATTAAATAGTTTTTCTCTTAAGATTAGAAACAAAACAAGGATGTCCACTCTCACAACTTCTCTTCAACATTGTATTGGAGATTCTAGCCAATGAAATAAAAAAAAAAAATTTAAAGGTATCCAAAAAAGAAATTCCAAAAGGAATAAGTAAACCCGTTTTTGTTTGCAGATGACATGATATCATATGTAGAAATTTTTAAGCAATTCACAACCCCAAAAAAACTCTAACGGAACTTATAAGTGATTTAGCAAAGTTGCAGGACACAAGCTGAATATAAAATAGTAGCACAAATTCTGCTTCATTTCTATGTGCTTTTCCTATTCTTGATTTAGGAGACAACTTTTCAGAGCTCCAATGAATGGTTCTATAATCCAGGAATAATATGGATTTTAGAAATTCAATTTTACATAATCACCACCTGAAAAATAAACATTCCCCATTCTTATGTTTGCAGAGCCTCTGCAGAGTTAAGAACAATTGTCAAAATTATCATTGCTAACAGCTGGTCTATGGCATGATTAGAGGTCAGTGGTGACGTTAAATATTTTGCTTCCCATCCCCAAACACAGGCTTCTGAAGAATTCCAAGACCTCTTTGTGAGTCTTACCACTCTGTATTTAGGTTCCAGGGGCTGCAGGACATCCCCAAAAGTTTTCCCTGTTGGTGCTTTATCCACAATATTAGCAATTAAATTGGTTATCAGTTGTTTGAAAAATGGAGGCTCTGGACCACTGCTCAGGTTGGCTACTGAGTCCTAGAACAGAGAACATTTGTTTAAGGAGTGCACAATGTAGAGTCAAAGACCCTTTCCCCAGGCCCCCACCCCCAGAAATGCCTTCATTAAAGGAAACACACACACACACATTCTCCAAGAGCTAACAACTTTAACAAAATGTGGAATCTTGCTAAAATGTGAGCCTAGAAGTCCATAATTTAGACTTTTGTCACTAGAAGACGGTTTTGGTCATAGGCAACACTTTCACTCCCCTAAACAGCATCGTCCAATGATTAGAGTATAAACCTGGAAGCATGCTACACAGGTTTAGATTCTAGGACAGCCATTTTTTAATTGTATGACTTCGGACAGGGACCTAACACATGATAAGCCTTCGTAACACGACACCGTAATTATTCTTTTAATTTTAAAAAAGTGTTGAGCCTCTTTTATCCAGCGTCAGCACCAAGCTTTTTACCTAAATCCTTCTCTGTGCATATTAGAGAACATAGTAAATATATTTTTAATTTAAAAGTTAGGATCAGCCTATATCCTCACTGGTTTAATCTATGTTTCCCGCAGAATTGGCCACTTTGAATAGTGTCATCAACGTGCTGATCTCAAATTTTAAACAGCCCTTCATATGCATTTAATGTACTTTAATGCTCACTTTATGTATTTAACCTTTACAAGAGGCTTATAATCTATTTGTTATCATTCCCATTGTACAAGTGATAAAATAGGCTTGGAGAGATGGTGGGGTTTTTTTCAAGATCACATAACCAGTCTTAGACACACAACCATAAACTTGACCGTGAAACAAATTTCCACAAAATGAATCATACTCTTCTTCCTAAATATCATGATAACATTTGAAAAATCTATTCCCATGGGAAGAGCTATGGACCTCTGATTGTAATGAAAGAGAAACAGCAGATATCTCTAGGGGTGTTACAGGCCTATACTTTTCTGTATAATCTGAATATTCTCCAAATAGTTATAGCTTTTATGATGAAAAATAAAAACTGTTCTACTTTGAAGAAAAATGTATCAGATCTAAAATTGAGAGGAATGTTATGATAAAATAATAATCGGGCAAATAAAATATATCCTAAATATATAACTTGAACTGAAACCTTAAAGACACAATCAGCAACTAATTAGGTGGAATATATGAAATTGCCAATATTCAACTGTTTTGACCTACAGAAACAGCAATTTCATTTGTTTCAATTTAATATATTCAAGCTCTTTCTTTAAAGGGCTTTCTTGTCTTTGCTATGCTGCAATTGTTTCACAGCCTGTATTGGGGCTTGTATTGTATGATATTATGTAAGTGTCTGTTTATTATTTTAAGCTCTTTCTCCTGCTTGTTGACTCATCTTCTAACACCACAGTGCAGCTTCATAAATAACCATATCCCAAAGGAAAGATTTCCACAAGTGGAGTTCGTTGAAGTAAACTTGTGGAGGTGTGCATATTTTAGGTAGTTACAACATGTATGTACATTTCAAGGTACTGTTGTACATCATCAAACCTAAACCTCTGTTGATTACAACAACTATTATTATTTTTGAACCACCAAGAAAGTAAAAACGTGCTGCTCATTATAAGTGTAAGATTCCTCTGATTGGAAGATGCATGCCAATTTCAGAGATGTTACAATATGGAGAACAGGCATCTCAGAATTGATGACCCACTCAGCTTGTGAAGTGATTGAAGAGAATCTGGCCAGGATTAGAGAACACTGGTTCACCTCCTAGTCATACTTACACTAAGCCTGATCACTTACCATCTCTGAACCTATTTACTCATCTGAAAAATGGGGGAAAAAATGACACCTCCATACTTCACATGCTTCACATGATTGTGAGGATAACATGAGGTAACAGGTGAAAAAAGCTGTCACCACCAAAAGACGTTAACTGAATCTGGATTTACTATCAGTTTCATTTCTTAGAGACACCTTGTAGCTCTAAATTTTTTTAAATATAAAGATTTTCAAAGAAACTGAACACTCAAAGCCAAGGTTCTCCTTTGCTTCCCTCTACATCCCCCACCCCTGAAACACACACGCATACAATTTTACCGTAGCAATGGCCTTAGCAAGGGCTCTGAAGAGCTGGATGTAAGCAGACAGAGTATGTGGTCCATAAATTGTAGATGCTGCCTCATACTGCTGAGCCTGCAGGAGAGACAGGATAGAATTGTACACCGTTCTGCATATCTCGATTCATTTACAAAGGTATTGCATGTTAGGTGAGGGGTGATGCTTGGACATCTCATATAATTCAAACTGGCATAATTCAAAATTAATTATGACAAAGGAGGGTGGGCATTTCCATTTGAGAGCCAAAGTAAATGGCACCCATCAACTACTTGGTAAAGGCAGTGGGTTCTCTTGGCTTATTCCATTTGGACTGTCAGTCCATTTGACCTGAAAGAGAGTAATAGCTCCTGAGCTTATGTCTATTTTAAGTACATACTTGTAATACAAATGTTTTCCCCCAAGGAGTACAGCAGGAGGAAAAAAACAAGGAAAAATGAGTAACTCCTGGACAAATTGGATGGTGATGGTACTATCTGGAGAGGGACATTTAAGCCACCAGAGAGCTATAAAATAGAACCAAATATGTCCCGTTTTACCTGAGCTCCAAGTCTTTCATTATTCCACAGGAACCTCAAATTCATCAAACTTAAAATGGAACTCATCACTCCAAATATACCAGCTTTCCTTACAACACTCTTCATTTCAGTGAATGCCATGCTTCCAGTCTCCCATGCTAACACCATCTGTCAGTCATTTAAGACTCCTCTCTTTCCCTCACCCTATATCCTGTATGTCTCCAAGTCATCATTTCCTAAAATCTCTTGAATTCTAAAAACCCTACTGCTTTTACTTTGGTCAGACCCTTCACTCTCACCCCGATCATAAATCACAGACTCTTAATCAGTTCTCTGCCTCCATGCCCTTCCAATTTATTTTCTACATTGCCATCGTAGTGTCCTTTCTAAGTCACAAATTTGATCAGAGCATTCCTTGCTTTGAATTCTACTGGAGTTCCCCAAACCCTTCCTTATTGAGTCAAAGCTGCAGCATAGCATAAAAGGCTCTTCATCAACTAACCCCTGCCTCCTACCCTAACCCCTGTCTCACTACCCTCATCATGATTATTCCATGGTACTCAACTAATTATGGCCCTTAAATGTACTGAGACTTCCCCTCATCTATAGCTCCCTTAATACGGAACACATTCCTTAACTTTTATTTGCCTAATTAGCCTTTACTCATTCTCAAGAACTCATACAGATGTTATATCTTCCAGAAAATCTGCCAGGCTCCCGCCCTCAAATACCCAGTCTAGACTGGTGCTCTTTCTCTTTGTTTTCATATCACTTGTGTAGCTCTTTCACAGAAATATAATCATCTGCGTTCTTCTCTGTTCTTTATTAGACCATAAATTCCAACGGTCTTGAGGGCAGAGTCAGATTTCTTATTCATTATTATGCCCAGATAGTGGCTAGTACTTTGTATCACGACACATACAGGTATGCTTCGGAGATATTGTGGGTTTGGTTCCAGATTACCCCAACAAAGCGAATATCACAATAAAGAGAGTGAACATGAATTTTTTGGTTTCCTAGTGCATATAAAAGTTATGTTTACACTGTACTGTAGTCTAGTAAGTGTGCAATAGCATTAGGTCTAAAAAAATACCATAATTAAAAAATACTTTATTGGTAAAACATGCTAACCATCATCTGAGACTTCAGCAAGTTGTAATCTTTTTGCCAGTGGAGGATCTTGCCTCGATGTTGATGGCTGCTGACTGATCAGGGTGGTGGGTGTTGAAGGTTGGGGTGTCTGTGGTGATTTCTTAAAATAAGATAACAATGAAGTTTGCCACATAGATTGACTTTCCTTTCATGAATGATTTCTGGGTAGCACATGATGCTGTTTGATAGCTTTTTATCAACAGTAGAACTTCTTTCAAAATTGGAGTCAATCCTCTCAAACCCTGCTGCTGCTTTGTCTGCTAAGCTTATGTGATATTCCAAATCCTTTGCTGTCATTTCAAGAATCTTCACAGCATCTTCAGCAGTAGTAGATCCCATCTCAAGAAACCACTTTCTTTGCTCATCCATAAGAAGCAACTCTTCATCTGTTCAAGTTTTATCATGAGATTGCAGCAATTTGGTCACATCTTCAGGCAATTCTAATTCTAGTTCTCTTGCTATTTCTTCTGCATTTGCAGTTCCTTCCTCACTTGAAGTCTTGAATGCCTCAAATTCATTCATGAAGGTAGGAGTCAACTTCTTCCAAATTCCTGTTAATGTTGATATTTTGACCTCTTCCCATTAAGCATGAATGTTCTTAATGTCATCTAGAATGGTGAATCCTTTCCAGAAGGTTTTCCATTTACTTTGCCTAGATCCATCAGAAAGATTATTATCTATGGCAGCTATAATCTCGTGAAATCTATTTCTTAAATAATAAGACTTGAAAGCCAAAACCCATGGGCTGCAGAATAGACATTGTGTTAGCAGGCATGAAAACAACATGAATCTTGTTGTACATCTCCATCAGAGCCCTTGGGTAACCAGGTGCGTCGTCAATAATCAGTAATATTTTGAAAAGAATCTTCTTTTCTGAGCAGTAGATCTCAACAGTGGGCTTAAAATATTCAGTAAGCCATGTTGTAAACAGAGCTGCTGTCATCCACGCTTTGTTCCATTTATAGAGCACAGGTACAGTAGATTTACCATAATTCTTAAGGATCCTAGGATTCTCAGAATGGTAAATGAGCATTGGCTTCAACATAAAGTCACCAGCTGCATGAGCCCCTAATGAGAGAGTCAGCCTGCCCTTTGAAGCTTTGAAACCAGGCATTGACTTCTCCTCTCCAGCCAAGAAAGTCCTAGATGGCGTCTTCTTCCAATGGAAGGCTGTTTTGTCTACATTGAAAATCTGTTGTTAGTGTAGCCACCTTCATGAATTATCTTAGCCAGATCTTCTGAATAATTTGCTGCAGCTTCTACATCAGCACTTGCTACTTCACCTTGCACTTTGATGTTATGGAGATGGCTTCTTTCCTTAAACCTCATGGACCAACCTCTGCTAGCTTCAAACTTTTCTGCAGTTTCCTCACCTCTCTCGGCCTTGATAGAATTGAAGGAGTTAGGGCCTTGCTCTGGATTAGGCTTTGGCTTAAGGGAAAGTTGCGGTTGGTTGGATCGTCTAACCAGACCACTAAAACTTTCTCCATATCAGTAATAAACCTGTTTTGCATTCTTATCATTCACGTATTCACTGGAGTAGCACTTCTAATTTCCTTCAAGAATTTTTCCCTTGCATTCACAACTTGGCTAACTGTTTGGTCCAAGAGGCCTAGCTCTTGGCCTATCTCAACTTTTGACATGCTCTCCTCACTAAGCTTAATCATTCCTAGCTTTTGATTTAAAGTGAGAGATGTGCAACTTTTCCTTTCACTTGAACACTTAGAGGCCATTGTAGGGTCATTAATTGACCTAATTTCAATATTGTGTCTCAGGGAATAGGGAGGCCTGAGGAGAGGAAGAAAGATGGCAGAATGGCTGTTTGGTGGAACAGTCAGAACACACACAACATTTATTGGTTAAGTTCACTGCCTTATATGGGTGCAGTTCATGGCACTCCAAAACAATTACAATAGTAACATCAAAGACAGCTGATCACAGATCACCATAACAAATATAATAATAATGAAAAAGTTTGAAATATTGCAAGAATCACCAAAACGTGACACAGAGATATGAAGTAAACAAATGCTATTGGAAAAATGGTGCTGATAGGTTTGTTTGATACGAGGTTGCCACAAACCTTCAATTTGTAAAAAAAAAAAAAAAAACCACAATATCTGTGAAGCACAATACAGCAAAGTACAATAAAGCAAGATATGCCTGTATCTGTTAAATGAATGAGGAATTAATTAATTAGTTAATTAATTAATACTAATCCTTGGAGGAGCATGTCCCTGAACCAGAAGAGAAGCTTGTAGGGGTTCCTAACCTTATTTGTGTCATGGACTCCTTTGGCTGTCTGTTGAGGCCTATAAACCCCTCTCAGAGTAATGTTTCCAAATGCATAAAATAAAACACATGAGTTGACAGAGGAAACTGATTAGACTGGAATACATTAATCAAACAGTAATAAACCAATTTTGTGATAGAGTAATGTTTGTGCTCCTTTATTTTGCTATTGAATAACAAGATCTAGTAGTAGATCTAATAACTACTGTGATTTTAAAATAAAGATGGGAGTAAAAAAAACTTCCAGATCCATAATGACTGTATGTGATATGAAAACATTTGTGATTCTTATTGGTGACAAAGTCAGAGGTACTGCTAACATTACTGTCATTTGTTGCCCAAATTATAATTAAAGTGCTAAATAATAGTTAAAAATAAATAAAAAATGGATAAATAAAAAATTATTCCTATCTAAGTTTACCCCAATTAAGAACCTCTCTTCAATAGGATTTCCTAGAAGGCAGAGACCTTCAGCAAAGTCAACAGAGGGCAGTAGGGTAGATTCCACTGCCTGAACATTTGTCAAGGGGTAGACTGTACTCCTCGGTACAAACTACCAAGATATCCCAGCAGATATGTTAGAAACTATTAATTGCGGGACTCTAGACTGCTTTCATAATGTTGACTACTGTTGTTAAATACTTGGGCTACTTTCTGTACTCTTTGTAAACAAAGAAACATTACTAGCCGCCAGCCTCCCGTAAATTCTCTCTTGAGACTCTGTTCCGAATCTATATCGTGATATAATAATACCCTACTCCAGGCTTATTGTGAGGAGTACTTAGATCACATTTGCAAAGTGCTCAGCTAGTTCATTCAATAAATAGGACCTATCAGTTGGAGTTTTCCCAGGTTCTAAAGAAACTTCAAGCACCAGAAGCATTATAGATAGAGTTGGAAACGTTATATACCACAACCCAGGCTTATTACCAGTGCCCCTGACAAAATAATTTATTTCAGGGAAAGTGGAAGTCAGTGAGACTAGAATTTTGACATGAACTTGGGAATGGTAAACCCCAAATACAACCTCTGGCTTATTATTCTCTTCTCTGCCCTAAAACAAAATCATCTCTCAAAAACATGATTAAGGAAGTCTAGAAAGAAAACCTGCATTTGACATAGTTTTGACCAGGGCATAATTCATTTAAATGATGAGAACTTCTTACTTTACCTGGTATTCTTCATAGGTGGTAATGTAATGTGTATAAACATTGCATAGACCTGAAGTAACAACAGTCATATTCTGCATCCCATAAGACGCAAATTCCTAGGGAGGGAAAGTAGAGCCCAATAAAGTTACTCTTCATCACAAAGTATGTTATCATCCCAGTTATACCTAATGCACAATTATAGGTAAAAATAATTAGTATAAGATGTCTCTGTTAGCAATATTCTTCCTAATATCTTCCTAAAACTGCCTGGAAATGCAGAAGTATTAAAAAGTCTTTGATAAAAATTGGAACCACAACTCTGCACTATAGTGGGGCAAGTCAATGGATCTACGACTATCTTAATGATTTCATTTGCAGATGTAAAATCTTCTTATTATTAAAATATAAAGATTTTATCAATTTCCTAAAAAGTATTATGGGTAAATATCGGCTGACTAGAGTAGTTATTTCCAGCTCCAAGTATTAAGACATTTGTTGATTATGTCATTTTAGAACCATTGACAATACTTCCTGAATATAAAGAAAATCATGAACATAGATAAACTACAGAATTCCCAACATGTGTTGATTTTATTTAGACAAGACTTTAAGATATGAAGTCACTTAGAGGTTATTTAGTCTATAAAACAATTATCAATTTTTAAATTATTAATACGTAAATACCAATAAAATATTTTTAACTTGACTATAATTATATATATATATATATATATATATTTTTTTTTTTTTTGGTGAGGAAGATTGGCCCTGAGCTAACATCTGTGCCAATCTTCCTCTATTTTATGTGGGACGCTGCCACAGCATGGCTTGATGAGCGGTGCTAGGTCCATGCCCAGGATCCTAACCTGCGAACCTCTGGCCACCGAAGCGGAGCCCATGAACTTAACCACTATGCCAACAGGCTGGCTCCAACTCTCTTATATTTTTAAAGTTTGTTCTTATACCACCAATATTTCATACTCACCTCTCCCCATTACTTTCAAGAAGTGTAAAACTCTAGTCATCTTAGGAAAAATTCATTTAAAATGTACTAGATCATAGGTACAGGAAATTCTTTTCTCTTCACGAAAGATGAATGCAGAGATATTTTATTTCATTTTTAACTTACTGCTTGAACTGCCTCCCGAAATCTTCGTCCAGACATGGTCCTGGGTGAAGAAAACAGAATTATCTAAGTGTTTTCCTATCCAGAATGTATGCAAAGTATACAGAAAGACTTGTAGTGAAAGCCAAAAAGTTACCCTGGCTTATTGCACAATACTAAAGTATGTAGGAACACAGCGATGATGCAAAGCTAAAGTTGAGCTTTTTTTCCTGACTACTCTATCTTCAAAACAAATCCAAAACTGAAAAACAGACAATGTGAAGATGGGAAACAGAATCAACAAATATCGCTAGCAAAGATCACAATCATTTTCCATTTACCAATTCAACAAAATATATTAGTTGCATTCTGTGTTAATGAGAGCTGAGGAAAGTAGAGAATGTACGATTCCTGCCTACAAAGAACTTACCATTTCATTCATTCACTTAATCCTCCAATAAAACTCTGAGCACCTAATACACACCAGGCCCACGTCTAAGTGCCAAGGATTCAACAGTATTGAGTTTACATCCCAGGGAGGGAAGTTCATCAATAAGCAAATAAAAAAGTGAGATGACAATAAGTGCTATGGAGAACATAAAATAGGGTAAGGATAAAAGGGAATGGTGGTGGTCACTGTGGTGATGATGATGAGGCTGATGCTGGTGGTGATGTGGTGGTGGTAGTGGCAGGTGAAGACAGTATATAGTATAAGCAGGACTAGCATCTCCCTTTGTTAGAGATTTGAGCAGAGAATTGAAGGAATGAAAGAATTGGCCATGGAGATAACTGGAGGATAAGTGTTCCAGCAGAAGAAACCTTAAGTTCAAAAGCCCTAAGACAGGAGCATACTTGGTGAGTCTGGGAATTGCAATGAAGCCTAGGTGACTGAAGCAGGGATGAGCAAGGGGTATGAAATCAGATCAGAGAAGTTGCTGAGAAGTTCGCATAAGGCCTTGTAGGATATTTCAAGGCTTTGAGGATTTACCTGGATTGAGACGGGAAGCCACTGTAGGGTTTTGAGCAGTGACATGATTTAACTTAAGTTTTAAAGGGATTATTCTGGCTGTTAAGTTGAGTAAAGAAAATAGACAAGGGAGGGAGGAAGCCAGAAGGTGAGATGGGGGGTTAGCACAGTAATCTAGGGGAGAGAGAATGGTGGCTTAAACGAGTAGCAGAGTGATAGAAAGTATTGGGTAGAATGGACAGAATTTGTTGAAGAATTGAAAGAGGGGAAAATTGAAAATGAGAGAATTCAGGGATGACTCTAAGATTTAGGGCCTGAGCAACCGAAAAGATACAAAATTGCTGCTTACTGAGATAGGAAAAGCTGCATAAGGAGCAAATTTAAAATATTTTTTCTTGCAATGAGAATTCTTACGATCTACTCTCTTAACTTTTAAATGTATCATACAGCAGTGTTAACTATAGTCATCATGTTGTACATTTCATCTTCAGCATTTATTTATCTTACAACTGGAAGTTTGCACCTTTTGACAACGTTCATCCAATTCCCCCTCCCCTACTCCTTTTTTTTTTTTTTTTTTTGGTACTATATGAGATGATGAATGTTAACTAAACTTATTGTGGTAATCATTTCACAATATGTAAAAGTCAAACCATTATGCTGCACATCCTAAAGTTACAGAGTGCTGTATGTCAATTATATCTCAACTAAACTGGGGGAAAAACACATTCTTCCATATTCCTAATACCTAAACTGATTGTTTCAAGTTCCAGTATTTTAAAATTATTTAAGTCTTTCTACTGACATCATAATTCATGGCATGATTTTAATTTGGAATGATGTTTTCAAATTTTCATGTTTTTTTCAAGTTACCCACCAATAATAGGCATAAAGAAATTTATTCTTCAGAGGCCCCATGAAAAGAGGGTGGGAATATTTGTCACTGTTGCCAAACACAGTGCAGTCAGATACAAAAGGCATCGGTACAGAATTATCTGCCCATGATAAGAACTGATTCCAACAGAAACACATATCCCATAAGCATATTTTTAACTGCTAAATAAAAAAGATGAACTTACGTAAACTCCCCAGGGAGGGCAGTTATAGCCAAGGACCCAACAGTAATAATCTGAACATCAACAATTTCTGGGTGCCAGGGATTAGGTCTCGACATCTAGGAACCCAAAACATGAAAACTGTGTTAGGAATATGACTCTTTCTATGGTCAAAAGACAGAAGATGTTGACCCAATTTCCTTTATGAAAGGGTTTAAAATGTTTCCATCTGGGTTTTGGTACTTTGTCCTGCTATCACAGATTTTCTTTCTAATTCACGATGTAGTATTAAATCTTCTGTCTAGTCACAACAGGTGAATCTCAAATGCCAATGCCCCATGAACCTGGACTTATCTTCCCATCAAGGAAGTGTTTGGTGGATTTGTCACTGCAGAATCACAGTGTGTAACAGACAACCAACGGTTCTCCGAGAGTACTATGTGACTATCCGTATACAAGATGAATAAGGAATTCCACCATTTGGAATAGGTTAACTTAACGATTTATCTTTTTCCTCTAATAGCACTTTAAGTTTTCAGTTACCAAACCTTGTGATACTTTCCAAGTTTTCTCCAAAAGAATCTACCCTTTCTCCTGTTTAGATGAGCATAGAATCTTTCCCTCTATTCCTTCCTTCCCTCTCTTTCTTCTTCTCACAGAATTTTAATGGAATATTAGAAAAAAATATAATTTAAAAAATTTTTCTGCATCAACAATCTACAATTTTATGAACACTGGTATGACCTTTTGACATTTAAAATGTGAAAATCCATGTTCCAAAGGAGTGTAAAAGAATAATGCTTTAGTTAATAATCTTGCCTGAAGCGTGAGAGAATTGAGACGTGACCATGTTCCTTTTTACATGACCTGAAATTCTGTGTGAACTCCCATCCTGGAGTCAGCATAAATGAATCCTGAATAAGATAAATGTTAATCTTCTTCTTCCTTTTCCACTGTTCTAGTTGTTTCAGTGATTTATCATAGATGCAAATATCTGAGTCAGTGGATTTAACAATCATATCCCTTATTCCTTAGTTAGACTCACAGCACCGTATTTTTAATGTTAAAAATTTGATGTGGGAATATCTGCATAAGACTTCCCATGTCAATGGAGATCTACCATTCATTTCTGATAACTCATAAATTTAAAAATAATAATATATTGATTTCACCGTGATAACCAAAATGCATTACCTCTCCAGTGTGAAGAAGGATTGGCTTTGGTTTATGACATTCTTTGATTTCTTCAGATGGACTGCCCAGGAGCTGATTCCGAATGGTGTCCCAAAACGGATTCTCTTCCATTGCCCCTATTAGAAATGTTATGATTTATATGATTCTAAACCTCTGAAAAATGTCACATTTTGACATATTGTACAACAATGTTTTTAGGAGTTTCAGAGATTTTATAAGGTTGTTCAATGATTCCAAACATTTTGAATAACAAAAGAGGCGAAATTTCCTGTGCACCCTAAGATAGAAGGATAGATTTAATTAGATATCCCATTTGGTCAATAGAATAAGACAATATATTTTGTTCACCATTTTTAAAGTTTTGTTTCTATTGTTCTCTGTCATCCATGCTGCAAATAAGAACAGTATGATATAATTAACTGTAGATCCATGAATTAATCACACTTTTCCTCTTTTTAAAACTAAAAATGACACCTCCAACTTAAAGCACCAGTTGTTTGGCTTGTGGTCCCTAAAAGACCCTCTCTTGAATCCCCGCTTAATTATCTACACACACACTCACACGAGCAGTAAAAAAACAAAAGCCAAGCATAAAATCATAATCTGAGGAAAAGTTTCATTAACTACGAAATCTGTGAACTTAGAATCTATAGTCCATTAGGAAAATATAACAATTATAAACATACATGGACTTAATAACTGAGCACCAAAATGCATGAACCAAAACTGACAGAAATGAAAGGAGAACTAGAAAACCAACAATAGTAGTTGGAATTTCAATAATCCACTTTCAATAATGGATGAAACAACTAGTCAGAAGATCAACAGGGAAATAAAACACTTGAACAAGACTAGTAGCCAACTAGACCTAACAGATACCTACAGAGCACTCCATCTAAGAACAACAGAATATACATTCTTCTCGAGAGCATATGAATCATTATCCAAGGTAGAACATATGCTGGCCATGAAACAAACTTCAATAAATTTTAAAGGGTAGAAACAATACAAAGTATGCTTTCCAGTGACAATGTAATGAAATCAGACATAAATAGGATAAAATCTGGGAAACCCATGAATATGTGGAAATTAAGAGACATAATCATAAATAGCTAATGGTCAAGGAAGAAATCAAAAGAAAATATGAAAATACTTTCAGATGGATGTAAATGAAGACATAGTGTACCAAAACTTATAGGATGCAATAAAAACAGTGCTCAAAGGGAAATTTATAGCCTTAAATGCCCATATTAAGAAAAAAGAGGAGAATAACATCAGCAAGACAGCAGAGTAGAAAATACCAGCCTTTACTCCCCAACAAAAGAAAAATTAGACAGCTATTCTCAAATGAAAATAGCCCTAGGAGGACTCAACCATCCAAGTAAGAACCTTCAGCAACACAGTGGAGCAAAAAACCAGAATAACCACACAGAAAGGATCACTGGGGAGATTAGCTTAGCTGAGACATCTCAAGATCTAGGAAGAAAGAAGAAGGGTGGAGGCAATCAGTATCAGCCACATAGCAGGTGCCATCATGGTTCCCAGTGGCCTGCTCTGTGGAGGACCCTGGCAGCCCTTGCCAATGAGGACCTCAACAGCCCCCACAAGAGACTCCCCATAGCTTTCACAATAGATAACATGTAGTGTTCATCAGTGTAGACCCCAGTGGCCTGCCCCACAGAGGACACCTGTAGCTCCTGCAATTGAGGCAACCAATGGCCATTGTCACCATGGGCCCCCTGGAGAGGGAGATGCTGCTGCACCTCCCCCATATGAAGCTGCTGTTGTGCCGCCCTGGGACCAGTGCTGCCAACCCCCTTAACCCCATGCACACCTCAGACCCCAGAATCCCAGATACTCCATACCCAACTCTGTGGCTACACTGTGTGTCCATCTGCTCCAGGCCTCAGATCTGCAGCTGCTCTGCATATGCCTGCATCTCTAGCTGTTGTCCTGGACCCCAGAGCCTCTGTCCTCCACAAGCGCATGTGCTCCAGTCCAGTTCCATGGCTATACCACGTGTGCTCACACCTCAAGCACAGAGCCACTGATGCTGCATGGTGCACTAAGCCATGGAGCTGCAGTTGGTCTGAAAGTGCTTGCACTCCTGATCTTAGCTCTGTCATTGATCCATGGGTGCCCATGTATCAGATATGAGTGCCACTACCACCACAAGGGCACCTGCAAGCCAAACCTAGTGCAAAGAGAGATTCTCTTCAGCCACAACATTCCCCATGAGGAAAAAGGAGATCAGGAGGTCCCCAGTAGCCTTCACCACTGAAGATTCCAACAGCACTTGTGGCAATGCAGACACTCATAGTCTTAGCCTTTGGGGACCCATACAATCTTTCACCAATGCTGACTTAAACTAACAGAGCGATATGGAGACTATGCCACTTGGCCTGCCCTGGAGCAGGAACTACCACAGCCCACTCAACCAATGCCCCTGTATGCACTGACAGGTGAAGGTCTTTCTCCACAAAAACAAGTCTGTAAAATCTAGAAGAAGTGACTGTTCCATCAAATGCTCAGACAAAACACAAGGCTATAAGAAACAAGAAATATCAAGAAAACATGACACAATCGAAGGAATGCAATAATTTTCCAAAAACTGACCTCCAAAGAAATAGAGATCTACAAATTGGCAAAGAATTCAAAATAATTGTTTGAAGAAAGCTCAGTGAGCTACAAGAGAACACAGATAGACAACTCAACAATATCAGGAAAACAATTTATGAACAAAATGAAAAGTTCAACAGAGGGAGAAAAATAAAAAAGAACCAAACAGAACTTCTGGAGCAAAAGAAGACAATGAATGAAATGAATAATGCAACAGAGAGCATCAATAGCAGATTTGATCAAGCAGAAGAAATAATCTGTGAACACAAAGACAAATCATTTGAAATTATCCAATCAGAAGAGAAAAAAAAGGGGGCCGGCCTGGTGGCGCAGCAGTCAAGTTCACACGTTCCACTTCTCAGCGGCCCAGGGTTCGCCAGTTCAGATCCCAGGCGAGGACATGGCACCGCTTGGCAAAAGCCATGCTGTGGTAGGCATCCCACATATAAAAGAGAGGAAGATGGGCATGGATATTAGCTCAGGTCCAGTCTTCCTCAGTAAAAATAGGAAGATTGGCAGTAGTTAGCTCAGGGCTAATCTTCCTCAAAAAAAAAAATAAAAAAATAAAAAAGAGTGAAGAAAGCCTAGATGAATGATGGGACACAAAATGCTAAAGGGAGTTCTTCAAGTTGAAATGCAAGGATTCATTAGTATATAAGACATATAAAGTATAAAACTCACTGGTTAAGGTAAGTACATAGTCAAATTAAGAATACTCTAATATTGTAGTGGTAGTGTGTAAATCATATAATTCTGGTATAAAGTTAAAAGAAGTATTAAAAATAACTAAGGATATAATAATTTTTTAATAGATACACAATATAAACAGGTGTAAACTGTGACATCTAAAACATAAAATATTAGGAGGGAGGATAAAAGGGTAGTTTTTGAATGTGATCAAAGGTAAATTATCAGCTTAAAATAGAGTGTTATAACTATAAGATGCTTTACATAAGTCTCATGGTAACGACAAAGCAAATACCTATAGTACATACACAAAAGATAAAGAGAAAGGAACCAAAACATACCAGAACTGAAAATCATTACATCACAAAGAAAGAAAGAGAAGAAGAAAGGAACAAGGAAACTACAAAACAGTCAGAAAATAATTAATAAGATGGCATTAGTAAGTCTTTACCTAACAATAATTACTTTACATGGAAATGGATTAAATTCTCCAAACAAAAGGCATAGAATGGTTGAATGGATTAAAAAAAAAGACCAAACTATCTGCTGCCTGCAACAGTCTCACTTCAGCTTGAAGAACACACATGGGCTCAAAGTAAAGGGATGGATGGTTTCCATGCAATTGGAAACCAAAAGAGAGGAGGGGTATCTTTATGTACATCAGGAAAAACAGACTTAAGTCAAAAACTGTAATAAGAGACAAAGAAGGTAATTATAATATGATAAAGGGGTCAATGCATTAAGAGGATATAATAATTGTAAACATTCATGCACTCAACATTGGAGCATTTAAATGTATAAAACAAGTATTAACAGACTTGAAGGCAGAAATAGACAACAATACAATAATAGTAAGAAACTTCAATACTCCACTTTCAACTATGGATAGGTCATCCAGACAGAAAATCAATAATCATCTGGACGTTGGACTTGAACTATACCTCAGACCAAATAGACCTAACAGACATATACAGACCATTTTACCCAACAGCAGCAGAATACACATTCTTCTCAAGTGCACATGGAACATTCTCCAAGATAGGTCTTATGTAAGATCATAAAACAAACCTTAGCAAATACAAAAAGACTGAAATCATACCAAGTACATTTTCTAACTACAACGATATGAAACTAGAAATCAATTAGGAAAAAATTAGGAGGAAAATCAGAACATTTACAAATATGTAAAGATTAAACAACACACTCCTGAACAACTACTGGATCAAAGAAGAAATCAAAAGGGAAATAAAAAATATCTCAAAACAAATGAAAATGGAAACACAACATACCAAAATATATGGAATGTAGCAAAACAAGGCAGTTTGTAGCAATAAACCCCTACTTTATGAATAAAAGGAAGATCTAAAATAAACAACCTAACTTTACAACTCAAGGAACTAGAAAAAGAAGAACAAATGAAGCCCAAAGTTAGCAGAAGGAAGAAAATAACAAATACCAGAGCAGAAATAAATGAGATAGAGACCATAAAAACAATAGAAAAGATCAATGATACTAAGAGCTGGTTTTTTGAAAAGATAAACAAAAGTGACAAAACTTCAGCTAGACTAAGAAAAAAAGAGAAGACTCAAATAAAATCAGAAATGAAAGCTAAGACATTACAACAGACACCACAGAAATATAAAGCATCATAAGAGATTATGAGCCATTATATGCCACCAAATTGAATAGCCTAGAAGAATTGGATAAATTCCTAGAATCACACAAGTTACCAAGACTGAATCAGGAAAAAATAGAAAATGTGAACAGACTAATAATGAGTAAAGAGACTCAATCAATAATCAAAAACCTCCTAACAAAGAAAAGCCCAAGACCAGATGTTTTTACGGGTGAATTCAACCAAACATTTAAAGAATTAATGCCAATCCTTCTCAAACTCTTCCAAAAAATTCAAGAGGAGAGAACACTCCCAAACTCATTTTATGAGGCCAACATTACCTGATACCAAACCAGATAAGGACACTATAAAAAAAAGAATATTACAGGGTAATACCCCTGATGAACATAGATGCAAATTCTCCAACAAAATACTAACAAACCAAATTCAGCAGCACATTAAAAGGACTATACAATATGATCAAGTGAGATTTATTCCTGGAATGCAAGGATGTTCAAAATGCTCAAATAAACATAAAATGCCACATTAACAGAATAAAAGATAAAAATCACATGAACATCTCCATAGATGCAGAAAAAATATTTGACAAAATTCAACATTTTTTCATTATAAAAACTCTCAACAAATTGGGTATAGAAGGAATGAACTTGAACATAATAAAGGCTATGTATGATAAACCCACAGTTAATATCATACACAACAGTGAAAGGTTGAAAGGTTTCCTATTAAGATCAGGAACAAGACAAGAGTGCCCATTCCTACGACTGCTATTCAACATAGTACTGGAAATCCTAGCCAGAGCATTTAGACAAAGAAAGAAATAAGACATCTATACTGGAAAGGAAGAAGTAAAACTTTCTCTGTTTACAGATGACACGATCTTTTATATAGAAAATCCTAAAGACTTCACCAAAAAACTGTTAGGACTAATAAAAGAATTCAGTAAAGTTGCAGGATACAAAATCAACATACAAAAATCAGAAGCATTTCTATACTCTAAAATGAATTATCTGAAAAATAAAGAAAGAAAATAATTCCATTTACAATGGCATCAAAAGCAATAAATCACTTAGGAATAAATTAACTACAGAGGTGAAAGATATGTACACTGAAAATCAGAAGACATTGATGAAAGAAATCGAAGAAGACACAAATAAATGGAAAGATATCCCATGTTTATGGATTCTGAGAATTAACATTGTTAAAATGCCCAAATACTACCCAAAGCCATCCATAGATTCAAGCAATCTCTATCAAAATTCCAATGGCAATTTTCACAGAAACAGAAAAAACAATCCTAAAATTCAGAACCACAAAAGACCCCGAATTGCCAAAGCAATCCTGAAAAACAAGAACAAAGCTGGAGGCATCACAATTCCTAATATCGAACTACATTACAAGGCTATAATAACCAAAACATTATGGTAATGCCATAAAAACAGACACATAGACAAACGGAGCAGAATCAAGAGCCCAGAAATAAGTCCACACATATAAAGCCAACCAATATTTGACAAGGGAGCCAAGAATACTCGGTTGAGGAAAGGATAGTCTCTTAAATGTCATTGGGAAGACTAGATATTCACATGCAAAAGAATGAAATTGGACCCCTATCTTATACCACTCACAAAAATTAACTCAGAATGGATTAAAAACTTAAATGTTAAGACTTGAAAGTGTAAAACTACTAGAAGAAAACATAGGGAAAGTCTCCTTGACATTGGTCTTGGCAATGATTTTTTGGATTCAACACCACAAGAGCAAGCAGCAAAAGCAAAAATAAACAAGCAGGATTACATAAAACTAAACAGCTTTAGCACAGAAAAAGAAACAATCAACAAAACGAAAAGGCAACCTATGGAATGGGAGAAAATATTCGCAAACCATATATCTGATAAGGGGTTAACATCCAAAATATATAAGGAATGCATACAACTTAATAGCAAATAAACAATCTCATTAAAAAATGGGCAGAGGACTTAATAGACATTTTTCCAAAGTAGATTTACAAATGGCCAACAGATACATGAAAAATGTTCATTATTAATCATTATTAATCATTATTAATCAAGGAAATGCAAATCAAAATCACAATGAGCTATCACCTCACACCTGTTAGAATGGCTGTTACTAAAAAGATGAGACAATAAGTATTGGCAAGGATGTGGAGAAAAAGGAACTCTTGTAAACTGTTGGTAAGAATGTAAATTGGCATAGCCTCTATGAAAGAGTATGAAAGTTTCTAAAAAAAAATTAAAAATAGAACTACCATATGATCCAATTATCTCACTCCTGGGTATAAATCTGAAGGAAAAGAAATTACTATCTCAAAGTGATTTCTGCACCCACATGCTCATTGCAGCATTATTTATAACTGCCAAGACATGGAAACAACCTAAGTGTCCATAGACTGATGAATAAATAAAGAAAATCTGGTGTGTATATATATATATATATATATATACACACATACACAATGGAATATTTTTCAGACATTGAAAAGAAGGAAATCTGCCTTTCACAGAACATAGATGAAACTGAGGGCATTATACTAAGTGAAATAAACCAGATAGAAAAAGAAAAATACTATATGTTCTCACTTATATGTGGAATCTATAAAAGCCAAACTCATAGAAATGAGAATAAAGTTGTGGTTGCCAGGAGCTGGAGGCAGAGGGCAGGGGTAGGGGGAAATGTTGGTCAAAGGGTACAAATTTCTAGCTATAAGATAAATAAGTTCTGGGAATCTAATGTGCAGCATGGTGACTATAATTAACAATACTGTATTACATACTTGAAAATTATTAAGAGAATAGATCTTAAATGCTATCACTACACACACACAAAAAAATGTAATTATGTGAGGGGATGAAGGTGTTTATCCTTATAATAGTAATCATTTTGCAATTCATGGCACTCAATTTGCATCAAACTGCACAACTTAAATTTGCATGTATGTCAAGAATATGTCAGTAAAGCTGGAAAGACCAAATATTCTGCTGAAAAACAAATATAAAGAAAAGCAATCTCAAAAGAAACCAGAGATTCAAATACCCCTGAATTTCTAATCAGAGATCAGAAGACAATGGAAAATGTCTTTAAAGTGCTTAAAGAAAAGAACCAACAACTGAGAATTCTATATCATTTAGGAATGAAGGCAAAATAAAAATATTCTCAGATGAAGGACAATTGGGAGAACTGGTTTTAACGAATTGACATTCTTTAAAGAACTGACTTGCTCTTAAAGAATTAACATTCTTCAGGCTAAAGGGAAATAATACTACAGGAAAATCTAAAGGAAGAAGAGCAGTAGAAATGGTAAATATTGGGATAAACATAGAAGACTATTTTCTTGAAAATATGAGTTACTGCTGAAAGCAGATTTCATAACATTGTCTGTTGTGGTTTTCAAAGCATATAGGATGTAATGCACATGACGATTTAAACATAAAGACGAGAGGGTAGGAAAAAAAATGTTTTTGAGAGGACAGGGTTAGTTTTTAGTTTGCAGTAATTCAACATCAGTTAAATTGCAGCCATAGAAAAGTAACCTACAGGGAAACTGCAACCTCATTACTTCAAATGTGTAATCTGAGACTAAGCATTTCTATGATGGAAAATAACTGCATTTTTTTACACTAGATGGTAGAACTGGATTAACAGGAAATATTTATTTCACTATGTTTAATGAAATTAAATTACTCTTATGCCAAAAAAAAGAAAAAAATCAACAAAATCAACAAACCTTTAGCTAGATTGATCAAGAAAAATAAAAGACTCAAATTATTAGAATCAGAAATGAAAGCAGATGTCACTACTGATCTTAAAGAAATAGAAAAGATTATAAAGGAATGCTATGAGAAATTGTATGCCAATAAATTAGAAATTTAGATGAAATGGACAAATTTCTGGAAAGACACAAACTACCAAAGCTGACTTAAGAAGAACTAGACAATCTGAATAGGTCTATAAAAAGTAAAGATATTTAGTTAGTAATAAAAACAATTTTAAAACTACCCACAAAGAATTGCCTAGCTCATATGGCTTCACTGCTGTATTCTACCAAACATCTAAAGAAGAATAAACACCAACTCTTCAAAAAGTCTTCCAAAAAAATAGAAGAGGGAACACTTCCCAACTCATTCTTTGATGCCAATATTATCCTGATACAAAAGCAGATAAGACATCACAAGAAAAGAAAACTACAGATAAATATCTCTTATGAATGTAGACATAAACGTCCACAACAAAATACTAGCAAACTGAGTCCTGTAATATATAAACAGAATTATGCACCATGACCAACTGGGATTTATCCCCGGAATACAAGATTGGTTTAATTGATCCAAAAAAATCAATGGAATAAATCATATCAATAGAATAAAAAAACAAAAATCACATGGTCATCTCAATAGACACAGAAAAAGCATTTGACAAAAATATAATACCATTTCATGATAATGCTCAACAAAGCAGGAATAGAAAATGACATCTTCAACCTGACACAGGGCATGTATGAAAAACCCACAACTAACATCATACTTAATAATGAGCAACTGAATGCTTTCCCCCTATTATTAGGAACAGCACAAAGATGTTCACTCTTGAGACTTCTATTTGACATTGTAGTAGAGATTGTAGCCAGGGCAATTAGGCAAGAAAAAGAAATAAAAGGCATCCAGACTGGAAAGGAAGAAGTAAAACTATTGCTATTTGCATATTACATGATCTTGTATATAAAAACCTTAAGTAATTCACTAAAAAACTATTAGAATTAATAAATGAGTTCAGCAAGATCACAGGATACAAGCTCAAAATACACAGTCAGTTGTATTTCTATGCATTTGCAATGAACAATCCAAAAATAAAACTAAGAAAACAATTCCATTTACAATAAAATCAGAAAGAATAAAATACTTAGAAATGAATTTAACAAAAGAAGTACAAAACTTATATTCTGAAAACTATAAAACATTATTGAAAGAAATTAAAGATCTAGATAAATGAAAAAATATCCATGTTCACAGATCAGAAGACTTAAAATTGTTAATATTGCAATACTCCTCAATTCAACCTACGGACTCAATGCAACCCCTAGTAGAAGCTCAGCTGACTTCTTTCTAGAAATTGACAAGCTGATTCTAAAATTCATATGGAATTGCAAAGGACTCAGAATAGCCAAAACAATCTTGAAGAAGAAGAACAAAGTAGGAGGACTCACACATCCTGATTTCAAAACTTACTACAAAGCAACAGAAATCAAGAAAGGGTGATACCAGCACAAGGACAGCTCAGAATAGAACTGGGAATCCAGAAATAAAACCAAGTGTCTATGGTCAACTGATTTTCAATGTGTGCCAAGGCCATTCAATGGGTAAAAATAGTCTTTCAACAAATGGTCCTGGAATAACTAGACAGCCACAGGCAAAAGAATGAAGTTGGACCCTCACCTCATAGCATATATAAAAGTCAAATCAAAGTGGATCAAAGACCTAAATGTAAGAGCTAAAACTATAAAACTCTTAGAAGAAAATAGGGTAAATCTTCATGACATCAGATTTGGCAAAAGAGTCTCAGAAAAGACAGCAAAAGCATGAAGAACAAATGAAAAAAATGGATTGTTTTGACTTCAGCAAAATTAAAACCTTTGATGCTTCAGAGGACACAATAGGGAAAGTGAAAACACAACCAATAGAAAAGGAGAAAATATTTGCAAATAATACATCTGATAAAGCACTTGTACACAGAATACATAAAGAATTCTTACAACTCAACAATAAAAAGACAAATAGCCCAATTTAAAAATGAGAAAAATGGGGCTGGCTCAGTGGCATGGTGATTAAGTTCACGCACTCCGCTTTGGCAGCCTTGGGTTCACGGGTTCAGGTCCAAGTGTGGACCTATACATGGTTCGTCAAGCCATACTGTGGTGGCATCCCACATATAAAGTAGAGGAAGATTGGCACAGAAGTTAGCTCAGGGCCAATCTTCCTCACAAAAAAAAAATGAGAAAAATATATGAATAGACATTTCTCTAAGGAAGACACACAAATGGCCAATAAGCACTTGAAAAAATTCTCAACATCATTAATCATCAGGGAAATGCAAATCAAAACCATGCAATGAAATATCACTCCACACCCACTAGAGTGGCTAGAATCAAAAAGTCAGATAATAACAAGTATTGGTGAGGATGTGGAGAAATCAGAACCCTCAGAAGTGCTGGTAGGAACATGAAGTGGTGCAGCCATTTTGGAAATAGTCTGGCAATTCTTCAAATGATTAAACATAGAGTTACCATGTGATCCAGTGATTCGACTTCTAGGTGTACACCCGAGAGCGGAAACAAAATCACATGCCCACACAAAAACTTGTACATCAATATTTATAGCAGCATTATTCATCATAGCCAAAAAGTGGAATAACCGAAATGTTCACAAACTGAGGAACACATAAACAAAACGTGGTATAACCACACACTGAAATATTATTCAGCCATAAAAGGAATGAAGTATTGATATCTGCTACAACATGGATGAACCTTAAAACATGATACTAATTGAAAGAAGTCAACACAAAATGCCACATATTTTATGAATCCATTTATAGGAAATGTCCATGTTAAGAAAATATACAGACAGAAGGATTAGTGGTCACTTAGGTCTGTGGGACATGGGGACTGGGGGGCTGTGACAGCTAAAAAGTACGGGGCTTGTTTTCGAGGTGATGAAAACATTCTAAAACTGAATGTAGTGATGATTGCATAGATCTGTGAATATACTAAAAACCATGAAATTGTACACTTTAAATGGGCGTATTGTATGGTACGTGAATTATAGCTCAATAAACCTGTTAAAAAATTATTGGTTTAGAATATTAGACCAAACTGGATGAAATACTACCAGGAAAGATGATGCTGAATATATTAAATTGCAACTATATTCATTATTTTTTAAATTAATATTTACAAAATATACATATATAAAAGACAAGAATGAAATAAGCCAAAATGTTGCCTGTAGGTGATACTCTTCCATTTGTTCCACTTTCTCTACTTTACAATGGATATTATTATAGTTATAATCAGGATAAAAGTATAAAACTTATAATAATCAGCTATAAGTTTGTGGAAATACACACAGAGAGATGACCTTGGACCACACACTTTAAGCTCCTAAAGGCTTCTGTCCTGAAGAACTTTGATTCCACTAAAGGAACCAGGGAAAGAGACACTAATAACCAACGACTCCTATCGTTGAAGGTACAACTACGATCCCACTCCGCACACCCTCCACTCCACCCCAGTCCCAGCCCAATTTAAAATTATACATCTGTAGATTGAAATGCCGAGAGAATTTGTCCGATCCTATTTGAATCAGTGGAAGGCTAAGTTATAAAAAACACCTATCCCTGGGCAATCTGGCTGTCATGTACAAACCTGGAAGACCCGCACACCCTCGCGTTTAAAAATAATATAGCAACTGTATTGGCTGCCATTAAACCTTCTTAGGGAACAGAATTCTGAAGCTTCAGAACCTGGAACCACCGCTTTCATCAGACTTCACCTCACCCTGCGAAAAATTGAGGCCTCCAACTCCATCGATGGTGCCAGCAGCAAAACTGTAGCCCAGTGCTGGTTTACACGTTTTTGCCTATGGGAATGGTTTTCAAAACAAAACAGAACTTGAATGTCAAGTAAATCACGAAATCAGCCCAGAGCTTTACCCTCGTTGTATAATCAGTGTGACTTGGCGACACTTACAGTGTGTGTGGAATTGAGCCAGATGGTGACATCCGTCATATTCACCCACTGATGAGCTGAAGCTAATGGTCCAGTAACTTCTTGGGAGGCAGAGGCATACAGTTCCTAGAAAATCCACACAGGCTCACTGTTATAAGCAAAAAGGGTAAATGAATACCACCAATTGTACCCAATAAGTACCAATTTGGAAAAGCATCCTCGCAGCCATGTTTTGTTTTGCTGGCTGCTTAGAAATAGCCACTACGCATGTGGATCTCTCTACCAACCCCAACTGCTTCCCAGAAGCTTGAAGGTCTTGAGACTGTTAACCTGTGTTGATTCCCCACAAATATGAAATTCTAGTGTTACAGGCTGTGCACAAAAGGTCCCAATCTCACTTGAAAGACAGTCAAGAAAATTCAAGATTAGGAGTAGGTAGGCCAAATTACTTTCTGTCCCAGAAGGAGAATGTATCCTTGGGTGTTCTCATGGAGTTTTCCCTCTCAGAATCTTGAGTCTTCTAGCAGGGCTGGTCCCAAGGGGTGCCTTGAATGACTGCAGGCCCCAATTAATCTGCATGAGCTTCCACACCCACAGTCCACCTTTTGATGTCTTTTTTTTTAATACGGTCAATTGATGCTTTTTCAATCTTATGAGAAATGTGAGTCAAAATATGTTTAGAAACGTTTGTTTTTATTGATCTATATCATACAATATAAGCAAATCCTGCTTCAGCATAAGTCCCTTTGCCTGACATCTAAGTCATTTCCATTATACCCCCACATCCCAGTTTCAACAGCCACACGAGAGCTCTCAAGATAAGTCATCAGTAACAACAGCTACAGCCCGCCTCCTCCAAGGGAAGTTGTGCCTTGGTGAGAAGAAAATTCAGAATGTGGGACAAATCTCTATGGCTCCCAGACCCAGAACGGTAAAATTTCTGACACCAAATTGTGTCACAGGTGTACACCCTAAATAGAATCTGTTAATTTAGAACAATCTACTGATAATACCACAGTAATTAAGGAGAAACTGCAGCAATTAGCCTGGCTGGTGTCCGATGTTTTTAAAGGTGATTTTGCGCTTCCTTAATTGCTCCTGAAACATTTTAGAACACTTGGAACAAAATATTTACTTAAACACGCACGCATGCATACACGTGCACACACAGGGAGTAGTAAGCTATAAAAAGGAAGAGATGTAATTATCTTTATCTCAGCTCGAGGTCATCCTTTGCCATTTCAGTCAGAAATCTGTCTCCACTGGAGATTATACAGCATATAGGAGCAAAATGGAAAACAAAATTGAGGAGAGGGAGGAGGGTAGAGCGATTCATAGTAATCTTCCTGGAGACCAGATTCTCTCTTCATCAAAAAATGTTTTAAAAAGAATAAAGTACAAGATGGATGATCTTTGCCCTGTTGAAGAAGGCTAGGAACTCATTTGAATCCAAATTGCTAGAGCTGGGAGTTGTGCCACTCAGCTTTACCCTGACACTGAAGGAAAAGTTAAGAAATGGTCAGGTGACTAGGCAGGCAAAGGCCTTAGAGACTTCCGAGAATTTGGATAGGTCTGTTCATATCTGATACCATGTTAACTGAAAACCTTACAATCTCTGGATCATCTCACTATCTAAAGCAAGTGCTGTGGCTGAAATAGAATGTTTTCCTGATTACTTGGTTTTAAATGTGCTTCCTCTAAGAAGTCAGACCAAGCAGTCAGGGAGAGGTTCTTGTGTGGCTTGTGAAAGCAGCCTTCCTTGCTGACATGTATCCATGTCCGTCTTCCGGTCTCCTCTGGCAGCCAGAGCTATTGCTATCTGCCTTACAATGATCAACTCCCTAACGAACAATGCCCGTGGATTTTAAAGAACAATTTTAAATGAAGATGAAAGAAGCTGGGCCCATGGCTTACCTTTGCTTTCTGATATATGATCCGTCCTATAATTTGTGTGCTGTCGAACATATCCTGCCCAGGTCCCATAGCAATGCACATGTTAGGCTGGGACAAAATGAGACAAGATGTGTTCTTGGTGAAATAAGCAGTTATTTTAAGGAATGGAAAATTACAAGTGAATCTAAGCAAATAGATTTTTTTTTAAGCCACATTCTGGCATTTCTGTTCAGATAGTCTCTCAATTCACAGATTATGAAAAACAAAATCGTTCATGGAATTGGAGCAGCGAATATCTTTAGAAATCATCGTTGTAGCACCATACTTTCAAAAATAAGGAAACCAAGGCTCAGGTAGGTTAGAGAATTGCTCAGAGATTCTGCAGGCCGCTAACCTCGGAGCCGAGACTTACAGCCAAGGCGCTCCAGGTGCTGCACGTCTTTCCACTTGCTTGTTCCTGCCTATGGCTCTTGCTCATGATCGTCTTAAACTGAAACTCAGTTAAAATTATATTGGAACAACCAGCTGACCCTCTGGAAAAAAAAATCAGTAAATAAACCTGGCTCTATACCTTACTTCTTACCTCAGAAAAAATTGAGATTGATCAGATACTCAAATATTATAACTAGAACCAAAGAAATATTAAAAGAAAATATGAGGGAATATATTGTAAACTCTGAGTGTGGAAGACCTGTCTAAAAATTATATAGAACAAGCTTAATAAATTTGACAGTTTAAACATTTTACCATCCATATGGGGATAAAAAAGCATAGTTAAGGCTGAAATACAACTGAAAAATGGCAGGGAGATGAGTTTGCCCTGTATATGACAAAGATTTTAATATATTATTATACATTCTTATTTAATATATTTATTATATTCATATATATAAATAAATAAGAAAAAACCATATTAATACCTTTTGATCCATCCATATCGAATTGGGTTTTCTCTTATTTGCAGTAAAAGGCATCCTTTATGTGTGTCAAAATCATCACATGGTACACCTTAACCTTATACAATGTTATATGTCACTTACGTCTCAATAGAGTGGGGAAAAAAATAAGAGCAAAACAAAAAATGCATCGTAAAAGATACACCATGGAATACTGATGAAAAGGTAATTCACAAACAAAAGGAAATGTAAATGGCCATTCAATATTAAAATACGTTCAATCTCACGAATAATTAAATGTAAGCTTAAACTATAAACAGAGAACTCTTTGCATAGTGTGTTGACAAAACCTGGCGGACTAACGAATGTGGCGTTGGTGAGAGCTTGAAGAAATTGTCACTCATGCACTGTGGGTGGAAATGTGACTGAGAGCATTTGGGTGATGTGTAGTGTATATTAGAGATACTTCTCTTTGACAGCAAACTCATTTTTAAGAATTTGTCCTAAGGTGAAACTCATACACATGTGAAAATATGTATGACAAGCATGGTGATCAGAGCATGCTTACACAAACAGCAGCAAAAAAGAACCGAGAGAGGGTGTGAAGTAAGAAAGGAAGGAGGGAAAGAAAACACTCATCAGTAGGGGATTGGCTAGCTGAATTATAATACTTAAAATTGAAAATTATGGAGTTAGTTTAAATGATGTTTTAAAGTACATTTACTGGAAATAAGGAAGCAGGTTATAGAACAGCATTACCCCAGGTGCATCAAACTGTACATGCATATATGCGCGTGGAGGCATAAAAAGCTGTCTGGAAGGATGTGCATTAAAATGTTGTGAGGCTAACTGTGGGGAGGGGGTACTCCTTTACATAAGTTTGTTTCCAATATTGTTTGAGTTTTTAACAAATATATATCACTTTTTAAAAAAACACTAAAGGTATTTTCTAAATTTAAGAAATTCTTTTTATGGAAACCACCTTGAAGAAGACATGGCAATGTTTGCCCATTTTCCTTTATCTTAAGCGAATCCTGGGTTTTGATCAGAAAGCCGTCTCTCCCCTTGCAGTCAATGATCCCATTCCTGGTTCCAGGTAAGTCTAAGGCGATCATGGCAATTCCCTAGGCCTTGCCAAAGACTGGTCAGGCTTTAGCCAATCAACACGTACCATTCCCTCAGCAACTGCTTTGGTCCAGGGATGGGCATGTGACAAAAACTGACCCAATCAGCCTGAAGAGAACGTTTATTCCGTGGTTGAAGGAAAGGTTCTCTCTCTTCCATTGTATAAGCGGGAAAAAAAGCATACACCTTCCTCACTGCTGACTGCCATCTTGCAAAAATGAGGGAAATGGAGAGAAACAGAATTCTGTTGTGGCAGGGGCTATGATTTTTGTTGTAATTTTTTCTGATTATAAAGTAAAGTATGTTCATTGTAGAAAAAATACAAAAATGCATAAATAGAATAAAAATAATAAAATAAAAAACAAATAGTATAAAAACCACATAACAGTGCCAAATGGTTAACAATTCAGTGTGTTTCACTTTGCATTTTTACTGATACATTTATTTTCAAAACCACAATCATAACAAATATGCAATATTAAATCCTGATTTTCTTACCCAGCATTATGTATTATGAGCTTTTTCTCCCATTAAGTATTCCAATAAGACATTAAATGGAGGCATAATATTCTATTGAAAAATAAGTATCATAATTTATTTGATACTTATAAAATTATATACATAAAAATAAGTATATAATTTATTTAACCATTTTATCTATGAATTTTGGAATTTAACAAGTAATCTTAAAATGTAATGTGAATCAATAATGTGTGAAAATTTTGCAAAAAATGAAAGGTAACAAGGAAGACTTTCTATATAAAAATAGTAATATATAATATAAAAGTGTAATTGCTAAAACTATATTGCTAATTGAGTGGGGCTGACTAGGATAGAACAAATAGCCGAGAAACAACGTTGACTAAAACTAATATCACAGGTGAAATGTTCTATAAACACAAAGGGTAAGAACCCAGAAACTAGTATCTGCTGTTCATGTCAAAGTTGAAAAAAATCTAAATGAACATGCGGGGGAAGCAGTTAAATAAATGATGGTGCGGCCTTAGTTGTTGTCTTTAAAATATACCACGCAGACCTGTGTACAGTCATAAAAAGATCTTTAAGACAAATTAGGTGGAAAACTCAAGTCCAAGATCAATAAAAAATTATGAGTAAATAAGTCATAAAGTTTCATTTGTGAATGCACAAATACATAGGAAGAGGTGTGAGGGTGGTGCTCCTGGCAAGGAGAGAGGGTAGAGTGGAGGGAGATGAATAGAGCATTTTACTTCTAACTATTCTCTATGCTTCTGTGTTTTTTCAAGTTTTTACAGCAAGATATTTTTTGTTTGTAATTTTAAAAGAAAGGAAAAAAATTTTTGATTTTATGTTTTAAAAAAAACCCCTATAGACTTCATAATCAGTGAGAAATGTCTCAGGCAGACAGTTTTTGGTATGAACATGTGACTTCAGAAATGCCAAGGCAAAACGTTTCAGACTGTTCAAGTTTGAGGAAGGCTATTTAATCTCTGACATTTACTAAATTGTCTCACCATTCAAAACACTTAACAGTCAATCAAATGGAAAACTATAATTTTATCCAATCAAAATTTAGTGGATGCTTTTGAGAAGAGCAAATGCTAGAGGTGAGTAGGCCAGTGTATACTTGGGGAAAACATATTTGTAAGTAAATAATGAATATTTAAATATAAAATGTACATGAGATGCAAAAACAAAGATTTCATGTCATAATTACCTACCCCTCCAATAGGACAAGAGCTATTGGGGTTGTCACAAGACTCTCCTGTGTTGATGCAATGCGGGCCGAGAGTATTTGGGGACACATCTCCCAGGTTTGATGAAGCAAAAGCTGCTACGTACGGTCCCTGCCAAAAGAAACATCCAGTTGCCTTTTATTCTGTTTCATTTCTCATAATGATTTCCATTAAAAATGCAAACTCAATCCACTCTGGTGAACTATTCAAAATCATTTATATACAATAAAAGAAGGATGTACAATATTCCAAGAATTTTTTTTTTCTCAAAAGGCTCACATCACAGTCGGCATACGTGTTATTACTCATGATATCAACTACCAATAAAACTGTTCCAAGTTGGAGAGTTTCAAATTTGTGCCTCAAACAGAAACATTTTGACAAGAAACCCAATGTGCAACAACAAATTATAAAAGGCTGAAATTCAGTCTAGTCTCTGGTGGTGTACCTGGAGCTCAGAGATCCATTTGCCCTTTAAAAATAAATACACTATTGACTCAAAAAGAAAAAAGTCAACCCAGATTTTCCTGTTGCACGACTGAACCTAAATATAGCATCCGCTATCCAGACCAGCCCCTCCATGTATCTTTTCTATACTCTTCCATCTGAAGTAACAACATATAACCTTTAAAGAGGAGTGTGAAGCTTTAACCTCAACCCAACTGGTCTACCATTCTACCTTAAAACTCTTAAATTTTCTTAGGGAAAGAGAAAAGCAAGTATCAGAGATCATGTGTCTTTTTTGGTTCTGAAAAGATAGCTTATCTCAATGTGCCTAGCACCCAGCCAGTGATCATAAATGGGAACCTCCTTTCTTTTCCCTAAAATGCAGGCTAAAATGAAAAAATAGAGGTTTGTCAACAAAGGAGCTAAAGATCAGACCAAATGTTCATGGGGCTAATATCTTTATAATGGATCATTTAGTCTAGGCAAGGGCCTGGGACTCTCATCCCATCATATATTTCTCTGCATTTGGGGCTTGGACACCGGGGTCAAGCAGAGCAGGCTCTCTCTTCCCACTCACCTATCTGTAATCAGTAATTTACACAGAGCTGAGGAGCTGCCTGGAGTACAGGGACTGGGTTCCTGGCACCCCATCTCTGATCCCATCCGTCACTGCATTTCAAAGTTACAAAAACAAGTCCAATGCATTAGGGTTGTCTCTGACTTAGGCCTTATTGCAGGAAAGCAGAACAAAGTCCTCGAAAGATAATTCACCATTAAGAGGGAAGTCGCAACCAGTGAAAAGGACTCATCACCTGTCATTCAGATTCTGACACCATCAAGAAGGTGCTTAATACTTTTACAGCTCTGAAAACAAAAGTAAATATCAACACAGTTTATCATATTCCCAAATTGATCAAAAACTATTATATGTTACAAAAATCTTTAACTTGCCCTTCCTTATCCAACTATTCGTAACTTTATGAAGCCATCAATATAAGTAGTATTTGACATAAAATTTATTAGTCATTTTTACATTTTCTTTTCCTATTAGGGAGGTTGGAGAATTCTTACTATCCAAGCATATCAGTGTGACGTCCATGATGACATTTTACTCTGAAGATTTGAATCAGCTATTCTGAACGTTGTGTGAATGATGACACTCAATGAATTAGGATGAAGTTTTCAACAACATAAATTCTCACCTCTCCGGGTAGGTAGCCTTTGTTCTTTTCTTGCTCAAACAGGTAAGATGCATAGCCCATATTGTCACTATTTACAAGATGATTGCTGTTGTTCATGCTGACTGGGTGGACAGCAAACCAGCTGAAACAGAGCGAGAAGCCCTAAGTTAATGAAGAGAACCAGGTAACTGGGGCCAAGAACAATGACTGGGATCTTAAGTTTTCTCCAGCAAGAAAAAAAATTTTAATGATAGGCATTTCACATTTAGGTTCTTTCATTGTCAATAAGATTAAATCACTAGTAATAGACCCAAGAAGTCCAATCATTTAACTTCAATTAAAAATACAAAACTCTCTTTTTATGAATATTTCACCATTGTCATCTTCATCATAAGCTTTTAACAAGATCCAAGACTAGTCAGTTACCAGAGGGTAAACCTGAAGAACTGCATAGAAATAATAGACTTTGTCCTTCAAGACAGGTGCACACGTAATAATTATTCAAATCACTCCAACCCAATTCAATAGACATCTACTGAGAGTCTGCTGTGTGCCAAGCAGTGAACAAACTGCAGTTTACTCTCAGAATCTGCAAGATGTGGACAAATGGCTTTACTACAGCGTGACAAATGTTATAAAGAAACAGGCATAAAGTGTTTGGGGACCACAGATGACTAGCAATTAATTCTTAAGGGCATCTAGGGAGAGGGAACAGCAGAGTAAGTGCACGGAGGTGTGAAAGAGGATGTGATGCGTAATTCAACACATCCTTATGCATAGGAATACCTTGTTCAAGTGTAGAGCTGTACAGTTTACAGACTAATTTCACATCTGTTACCTTTTTTGAACTTCACAACAACCCTCAGAATTAAGCTGTTATTACCTCCACTCTGCAAGGTGTCTCAGGGAGGTAAAATGGTGGCCCACTTGTCACAGAGGACCAAGACTCAAGTGTGGCTCTTGTGACACTTTGTCCAGTGGCCTTTGTAGGATCAAACTTCCACATGGGTGAAAAAGATATTTCCAGAATGGAAGGCTGTAAAGCAGATTAACTTAAATGTTCAGGAAAAGAGAGATACCAATTCAGAAAGCATGAGGCTAATTTAGAATTGTTAAAAATCTTTTGTTGATTTAGTTCTTGCCCGGAAACTTAAACATTTCAGCTTACATTCCTACCTAAGTGATATAGTGCGCAAAAGTGAACATTTGCTTAATGACTAAGAATGTTTTTGGACTTGAAGTTCATCCCTCAGGTTTCAGTTCCCATTGCCCAACAGGTAAATCTGTAGGTCAGAGGTGGCTGGCACAATACCCACGGGGGCTGGGTAGGTAATGTAAATGAGTTAGCTGGTTGGTGCAATAGGGACTGGTGTGGACTGTGGAGATCTGGAGGCGTTTGCACAGTCTGAAGACCGCAGCCTCTACTGTGCTCCAGTCAAATGTTGCCTTAGGGGATTGTAAGCCAGTGCTGCCAGATATTCCTATTTTTTCAAAAGAAACCACAAATCCATGTTTTTGTGAAATATTTATCTATTTAAAAATTCTTAGTGAAGTAAATGGCATGGAGACAAGAGAGGGGAACTGTTACAAATTAAGAGACTTAAGACAGGTAGCCACAAAAGTTAGACTGTGGACTGTGTTTGGATTCTGATTCAAGCAAAACAACAGATACTGATACAGTTGGGGAAAACTGAACACAGAGTGAGTTTTAGACCATATTAAGAAATTATTTTTAATTTTGTTGGTTGTGATACTGAATCATAGTTATATTTTTTCATTTTTTATCTGGTAGAGATACACACTGAAATATTTATTAGTGAAATGGTATGATATCTGGTATTTGCTTTTAAATATTCTAGCAAAACAAACCAACAAAAAGGACCAAAGGATGAAACAGAATGTCAGAGTATTGCTAATTATTGAAGCTGGATAATAGTTACATGGAGATTCATTAGACTAATCGCTCTAAATTACTATGTATTTGGAAGTTTCCATAATAGGTTTGTTTTTTCCATGTTGACATCCATTTCAAAATTTTTTAAACAGCGTTAGGCCAAATCACCAGTGTCTAGGCTGAATTCAATCCCCATCACGTGCCCTGTGCAAAGGTACAGAAGTTTAGGCTGAAGGTAGTTCTAAGGTCATCGCCTAGAAATTACTTGCAAGGTTTTCCATATTTTTAAAAACCCTTATATTAGTTTCTTTTTTGTGATTTGTCTCTTTCTTCTAAAACTCAAATGCCAGGGGAAATTCTAGTCAACCAGTGTTTTCTAGTTAGTTGGAGTCCGCTTTTTTTGTAGTTTTACTCCATTTAGTTTGGAAGGAAAATGGGGTGATAGCCATGACAGTTCCATGGTTCCCCAACCAAAATATTTCTGTCTAGTGTGATCACCCCGTGGTCAGCCAGATTCAGCCACACCGCAAGCTCTCCAGCGCAATCAAAGGACACCCATAGGACAATTTTATCAACATTGACTATCATTTAGCACATATTAGGTGAAGATTTTATATACAGGATCTCATTTTATTCTCACAAGAACCCTCTGAGTCACATGCTATGGTTATCTTCATTTTACAACTAAGGAAACAAAGTCTCAGAGTGATGAAGTAAGCTGACCAAGGTCACACTTCTTGTAAGTCAAGAAGCAGGGCTATGAATCCAGGCTTGTCAGACCATAGCCCGTGTTCTTAGCTGCTGTGGGATACTGGCTCTGTCCCTTCTGTTCATTCACTTGTTCATTCAATACACATTAAGTTAACTTTGAGTCTATGCCAGGTGCTGGGGACATAGAGATGAATGAGGCATCATCTTGCCCTTGAGAAACGCTTCACAGGGATGTGACATTTGAGCTGGGTCTTAAAAGATGAGTAGGAACTTGGCAAGGGGATCACTGGAGACAAGTCATTCATACCCAAGGCAAGGAGATGTGAAGGGGTGCAGTGTGTTCAAAGAATGGATAGTTAGGGTAAGCAGAGCAGAATGGACAAGGAGAGATGGTGGTGGTTCCATTCATTCAATCAACATGAATTGATTAGTTGCCAAGTCTGTGGTTGGTGTTGTGTTAAACCCCGAGAAACAAAGAAAAATCAGGTGTGTTGTCAACCGTCAAGAAACCACGATACTATCTGTGGAGAAAGCAAATGCTAAGAATTTTGGTCTACTAATTAGACTCTGGACTTGAATTCTTATTTATTTTCATTTATTTTAGACCTTGCAAAATTAATTGAACTTTTCCTCCACAAAACTAAAAAAATAAGCATTCAAAAAAGTTATTTGAATTTCAGAGTAACAAGATGCTGTATGTTTCCTCGTCTGCCCCTTGAAATACGTGCTATTAAAATATCAGGCTTGTCACAGCAACCAAAGTACTGTGGTAACAGATGAATATTTATAAAAATACACAGAAAGGTGGTCATTTTAATTTAAGAAGGGTGTACTCACAATTTATTTTATCCAGTCAAAAAATATTCAACAAAGCATATTTCAAAAGAGAGGAAGAAATGTTTACGTAGCTTCAAAAGAAGTTAGAAAAAGACATAAAAGGATGAATATGTCCCTGCTAATATACATTTGTAGATAATGGTTATGTCACAGCTAGGATGCACAATAGAAAGCTGGGATCATCTTGAATCAGCATGATGCAATTGAGAGTACTGAGGAAAATCGAGAGATCTGAGATATTATCCTGGCCTGCAGCAAAGTTAGTCAATTTCTGGATCTCTGTTTCCTGAGACTGAAAAATAAAAGATTTTAACTATGTTTTGTGAATCAACAAACTACAGATTAATATAGAATATTGTAATTATTTTCTCCTCCTGTATAATTGAGGCATTTGAAGCAGAAGATCTCTAGGGCCTGTCTCAGTTCAGACATTGTGTGCTTCCTACTTTGAAACAGAAAAGAAAAGCCAAATGCAAAATCGAGCTTCTTGCATATTCTAAAACAGAAATAAACCCATCCCAGGTTCCATTCTCTCAGATCTGGGCCAGCATGTTCAGCATGCAGGTCGTGCCCTGCACAAAGGTGACTGACAAAGCAGGCTAGCAGAGGCTGAAACCCAGCCACTGCTCAGCTCACTGAGCTAGGCACCTCAGTCAGCCCAGAGAAGGGAGCACCTACCTATGTGTGATGTGCACCAAGATCCTATGTGCCAGCTGTGGCCCTCTCCAACCTAAATGCCACCCAATAGGGAAAGAGAATATTGTGCATCCCTTCAACAGTAGTGTTCATGAAGTTGCGTAATAACATGGAAGCTCTTTGGATAAATACAGTACAGGAAGCAGTAGTGGGTTAAAAAATGTTCCCCCATAATTCATGTCTACCAGAACCTCAGAATGGGACCTTATTTGGAAATAGAGTCTTTAAAGATGCAATCAAGATAAAGAATAAGTGAGATCATACTGACTTAAGTCCTAAATCCAATGACTGGTGTTCTCATAACAAAATGAAAGGAACAGAGAGACACCCAGAGACATAGAGAAATAGGTGATGTGAAGATGGAGGCAGAGATTGGAGGGATGTGTCTAAAAGCCAAGGATTGCTGGCAACCGCCAGAAGCTAGGAGAGAGGCATGGAACAGATTCTGTCTCAGAACCTCCAGAAGGAACCAAACCTGCCAACGCCTTGATTTCAGACTTCTGGCCTCTTGACCCGTGAAAGAATAAATTTCTGCTGTTTTAAGCCAGCCAGTTTGTAGTAATTTGTTATGGCAGCCCTAAGAAACTAAGACAGAGACCATGCGTTTTAGTGGCTAATAGTATAGCTCTGGAGCCAGACACAAGTTACTGCACCTGTTTGAACCTCAGTGTTCATATCTGTAATATAATAATAGTAGGAGTATCTGCCTCACAGCATTTGACAATTAAAGGAACAAATGCATCTAAGGTGCTTAGCACAAAGATTGGTTTATACTGAGAATGGGATAAATCATTATTATCATGATATTGATGATGCTGATACCGATACTACAGCTGCTGCAGCTGATGGCGATGATGATAGCAATGATAACGGAAAAGGATACACAGCTCTGTGTGTGTATATATTCCAGAAGATCAATACAATGTTAAAATGAATGGTGTGTGTGTGTGTGTGTGTGTGTGTGTGTGCATTCAACACGTATATTTGACCCATATAATATGGGCACCAAATAATTAAATGGGGAAACTCTGCCCTCTTGTGGCAGAGACTTGAGAGCTGACAAAACACCCATATGCTCCTCTATTTCCCACTAGCAGAGCAGGGCATGTGAATAGCTCTGGCCAATAACATGTGTGCAGAAGGACCACCCAATTTTTATTAGACATTGCATGAGTAGGAAATGTGCACATTGAAAGTCTTTAATGTGTTAAGCCACTGGAATTTCACAGTCCGTCTGTTGTGGCACCTGGCATTTATCACCCTGATTAACACTCCTCTTTTTCACCTCCCTGACAGTCCTCCTCACTCTGCCCCACCACAAACTGGGGAAGGAGAGGAAAGGGTGTTTCCGAATTTTACCAAGGGGGAAACTTGAATTTTAAACAAGCAGAAGCAATGAATACAGACCAGACTGCTCAGATTAAAGAAAGACAATGAGCTGTAGCCAGAGGAGCCCTTCTGAAGGTACTGGTAAACTCAGTGGCCAGCATGCTGGGGGATCTTTCTATCACCTCTCCTCCTTTCGTCATCTTCAAAAGTCCCAGATGAAAGAGCCCCTCTCAGTAATGTAGTTGGAGAGATATCTGGTTTGAGTGGATTCCATTAAGTGCCTACAGTCAAAATTCTTTCACCCTAATTGGTATGATTAAGTGATCAACAAAAGTAAAATACGAAATGGCCAATAAGAGTATTTTTTTAATTCAGTCTAACCAACTAGGAATTGAGGAAATTGAAAGGAAAATAAGTGTTTTCTCTTTTTTTTTTGGTCTATTAGTTAGCAACAATTGTAAAGCGTAATAATACCAAGTTTGGCAAAAACACGGGAAACAACATTTTGCTCATGTGTGGGTAGCAGAAGTATAAACCAGCAAAACCTTCCCAGAGGGCCATTTGGCAATTTATGAGAAACGCCTTAATAATAAGCATTCCTCTTTGGCTCAGCAATCCCACTTCTAGAAATTTAGCTTAAGGAAATCATTGGAATAGATGCAAGAAATTAAGGAACAGATACAAGATATCTGTTCAAGATGCTTATCAGTGTACTTTATGATGCAAAAAACTATAAATATTGAATAATGTACTTAGTTGAGTACATTATCATACATATAATGGAATACTATATAGCAATTTTAAAATGGTGATTTAAAAAATTCTAAGTAGCATTGAAAGATATTCATAAGATGTTTCTCTTGCTTTTTTTTTTTTTTTTTGGTAAGGAAGACTGGCCCTGAGCTAACATCTGTTGCCAATCTTGTTCTATTTTGTATGTAGGATGCTGCCACAGCATGGTTTGATGAGCAGTATGTAGGTTTGTGCCTGGGATCCAAACCAGTGAACCCCAGACTGCCGAAGTGGAGCATGTGAACTTAACCACTACACCACCGGGCCAGCCCCCATAAAGTGTTTCTAAGTGAAAAAAAAAGTTATCAAACTGTATATCCAATAAAGTCTTACATTTTCAAAATACAAAAAAATGTATAAATATGATTAGGAAAAGTCTAAAAGACTATGTAACAAACTATTAACAAGGATTATCAAGTCCCAGGATTACCAAGTGACTTTTAAATTTTTTCTTTCTTTTTTTTTTTTTGGCTGGCTGTTGAAATTTTAGAAAATATATGAACAAAAAAAAGATTAAAAAATCAGTTGAGGGGCCAGCCGGGTGGCACAGCGATTAAGTTCACACGTTCCACATTGGTGGCCCAGGGTTCACCAGTTGGGATCCTGGGTGCTGACATGGCACCGCTTGGCATGCCATGCTGTGGTAGGTGTCCCACATATAAAGGAGAGGAAGATGGGCACGGATGTTAGCTCAGGGCCAGTCTTCCTCAGCAAAAAGAGGAGGATTGGCAGCAGATGTTAGCTCAGGGCTAATCTTCCTCGAAAACAAAAAACCACTTGATACAACACCAAGAGTGAACTCTAACGTAAACTATGGACTTTGGGTGATGATGATGTGCCATGTAGGTTCATCCCTTGTAACAAATGTACCACTGTGGTCCCAGATGTTGATCCAGGGGAGGGTGTATCTATTGGGAGCCTGGGAGTATATGGGAAGTCTCTATACTTCCTGCTTAATTTTTCAGTGAACCTAAAATGGCTCTAAAAAATAAAGTCTATTTAAAAAAAAGATCCCAGCCCTGGCACAGCGTCACTTCTGCCAACTTGTATTGATCAAAGCAGTCTCAGAGCTGGGCAAATTCCAAGGGCTAGAGAAATCATTTCCACCTCTTGATGGGGACTGTGATGGTCACTTTGCAGAGAATATGTGGGATAAGAGCTATTATTGTGGCCATCTTTGGAAATTACAATCTGCCATTTAAAGATTTTTTTTAAAAAATCTCTATCAATCCTAAAAAAAAGTAAGAGAGGAGGTAAAAAGAAGCATTGAAAAAGTGAGACAAATAGCACAAAGTGAAGAAATATAGAAAAGTCCAGATATATAAAAATTTCAATTCCTGAAAATAAACTAAGCTCGTTCATTGAAAGATATTGTCAGAGTGAAAAATGAAGTTATATGATATTCACAACAGATACCTCTAAAACTTAAGAAAAAAGAGAAGTTGAAAGAAAATGATAGAAAAATATACATGGCAAATTCTAACCTGCAGAGAAATGAGTTAGCCATATTAACATGAGAATACATAGACTGTGAGACCAAAAAAATCACTATTAGATAGAGTCACCAAAAAAAACCACCTGATAGCTCAGTACATGGACATAACATTGTTAACATTTTCCACAGTATTTTAAAGCTGCTAGTGCCCAGAGTAAGTAAAGTCAAGTAAACATCCACCTTTACAGAATGACCTTTTAATCCTGCTTATTTCTTATTATACGTTCCATGTAGGGACATGGACAGAAGAAAATGTACCTGAACATTAACCATTGTTAACTTTGGGAAGTGTAAATTTGAGTTAATTTTTCTCTTTTTTCTACTTTCCTATATGTCTCAAGTTTTCTATGGTGAGTACTTATTATTTTTTACTGAAAAAAAATGGAAAAAATAATAACTTTCCAAATCTCTTTGGATTAAGAACTTTCTAGAAATCCAACAATCAAGTCCAATGTCTTCTGCTGGTTATGACAACTGGTTATTTGGTTCCTAAATTTGGGACAAATTAAATTAACAAGCATGATTTATCTCTGTTATCAGTCAGCTACATCCTCCTTGTCATCAAAAACCCTTATTAAGCACCTTCACTTTACATGGGGATGGATCAGACACAGCATGAAAACTCACTACACAGCCAAGGTCTATACTCCCCTGGAGGAACAACACAAACAAGCTGATAGGAAAGTTGGAGCAGGAAGACAGCGTCAAGCTTCACAACAACATAGAAGGGGCAGAACAGGACAGAGAAATTCAGTGAAGGATATAGGAATAGAGAGCAGGGCTTCCCACACCAGAGTTAACGCTCATGGAGAGGGTATTTATAAAGACAAAGGTGAGATGAGACAGAGAAAAGAGAAGAGGTCAAGAACAGTGGGTGAAAGGCAGTCACTGAAGTTTCCATACTTGCTAGTTGAGTGGGGTTAAGTAGTTTGAGGGGAGAATGTAGAGGGTAGAACAGAGAGTCATAGAGACTAGATAGTCAGACATGTAATTCAAGATGTCACAGTCATAGATGGTAGATGTACACACACACCCCCCATGACTGAGTTATGTAAGTCAATATCATTCGAATAAATTAGTTAAATTTCATAAATCGAGTTTTTCTGTGTGTACAAAAAATATTCAAATAGGTTGAAAAATCACTGTTCCTGTTCTTTTTTAAAATATACCTTTAAAGGGCCCCCTTACATGATCGCTTTCTGTAAAAGGATTTGCAATGTATAAAGTAGAAGACAATGGAGCAATCATTCAAACACCTGTTCAGACTTTCTTACAGCTCCGATGAATAGGAGCCATGTTGTACCAACGTCTAGAGGGCTGACAAGGTAAGGAAAAAAAGGAAAGAAAAGAGTCCAGAAGAAAATTTGGCAGAAGCAAAGAGGTCGGAGAAGGGAGAGAAGTGAGACAAAGCTTGTCCTGTTGCACCATGCTTGAGGAAATGAGTCGGTCCCACCCGCTGCCACACCTACAGCCACCTGCACAAGGGCGACTGTGTGAGAAATGGCTCTCCACCACCCAGAGCTGCCATTCAGATTATCTGCCCTTATGACTTTCCTTTTGGTGCAGATGTGTGAATCTTCTGTTTTGTTTTCTCCCTTCATAGTTTCTTCATACAGCTGGTGTCTTGCTACATCAGGATCTCTCAAGACTCAGTTTCTTCCTCTGTTGGATGACAGACTCATTCTTGGAGGTGCCTTCCAGAGTCCCACAAAGGGAATTTGTAAATGCCACACAACTTACATTTTAATTCAAAATTCAGAACATTTCAAACATGTTCTCCACATCTGGAGCAAAATCATTTACTGTTTCTGCATATGGTAGTATCAGGCAAAAAGATAGAGATATTTTCCTTACATAGATAGGTCAACTGGAGCAAATGGCGGCCTCACATTTGTAGAGGACTTAATGGTCATGAAATAATTTCATGCACAAAATTCTATTTCATTCCTCAAGTTATCCTTTCTAATCCTTCAGGAGCCCCTAACTCCCAACCCCAGCTTAAAACACACCAAGGATTTTCCATTCCCCGTGGTATAAAGATCAAAATCTTTACCATGGCATCTAACTCTACCTCTAACTTTATCTCACCACAGCCTGTCCCAATGTCCTCTGCATTCCAGCCACACAGAACTTCTATCAGTTCCTCAAATGGACCACAGGACTTTTGCACATGCTTCTCTATCTGTGTTAAAATTTCTTTTCCACCCTCCATTTTGCCATTTAATTCCTACCCTTCCTTCAGTTTTCAGCTCCACTGTCACTTTTTCATGGAAGCCTTTCCCAGTCTCCCTGACCAGGTCAAAGCCATTTAAGAAGGCTCTACATAACTTCCTTTCTTAGCACTTAACCTAATTATAATTATACAAGTATTTGTGTGACTATTTGAATACCTTTTGTCTCCACTAGTAGATTGTAAGTTCTATAAGGGTAGCAACTACGTCTATTTTTGCTCATCAGTGTATCTACAGTACTAGCTCAGTTCATGAAATGTATATTCCTAATACTTGATAACTGAATGGATAATAATCTCTTTGGGGAGAGAAGCTATTACATCCACAGAGAGTTTAAGGGAGTTGTCAAGGAACACAGACACAGGTATTTGATTCCAAGGTATTTGGTTCCTGATTTCAAGGCCAGGAAATGCATCATCCCAGGATTGGGAAGTATCTCATAGCACACAGTAGGTGCCTAGTGCAGACTTGTTGAATAAAGAAATGAAAATAAGTGGAGGCCGGCCGCATGGCCAAGTGGTTAGTTCATGCACTCCACTTCGGTGGCCCAGGGTTCATTAGTTTGGATTCTGGGCATGGACATACACACCGCTCATCAAGCCATGGTGTGGCGGCATCCCACATGGAAGAGCTAGAGTGACCTGCAACTGGGATACACAATTATGTACTGGGGCTTTAGGGAGAAGGAAAAAAAAAAAAGAGGAAGATTAGGAACAGATGTTAGCCCAGGGCAAATCTCCTCACCAAAAAACAAACGAAAAAAAGAAGTTTGGAAAATGCCATTTTTAAACAAAAAAAAGAAATGAAAGTAGGAAAGAATAAATTGTGAACTTCAATATGGTTTTCAGTGTAAAGAAAATAGTCTTGGCTGTGACTTTGGATGGGTCACATCACCTTTCTAGGCCTTAGCTGAAGTTTGAACTAAATGATCTTCGTGCTCTGCGAATCTGAGATTCTGTGCTTCCAAACTCCTCCTACTTTGGGATTCTGTTTAACATCAGGCACCTTCATGTGGTGGCTGAGTTACTTTGCAGCCCAGATTTGATTTTATGTTTTGGATCATTTTTAATGTATTCAAAGAGCAATTATCACTATGCAACAAGAGGCAATTGCAGGAGCAATTACATCAAGGATAACATATGGCAGCTATAGAAACAATGGAAAGTTATTGCAGAGTGATAAGCAGAGCAGATGGAAAAGTGTTGTTATAACCTTGACAGTTGACCCTGGGGCTTCTAGATATGTTATATAGTTATATGCAAGGAAGCAAAGAACATCTGGGCAAAAAGAGAGCACTTTTGAGTTTTCTGTTGGCATTGTTACATGATTCAGAAACTAATAAAAGGGAAGCGTGAATGGTCTCAGTCATTCAGCCAAGAGTTAAGTTGAAACTATAAGAGAAAAGCGACTTTCTTATCCCCCCAAAATTGGGGTACTCCATCTAGCTAGTCATAGATATATGCTCTTATCCTGACCGCCTCCCAACCAGATTCCCCACTAAAGTGCTCCCCAGTCTGGAGCTAGCTTACTTGTCCAGATTCATCTCTCACCCTCTCCCTGACCTTGCCAATTCTCTGGCCTCACCCTCACTGTTTTTTTCACCCATGAAAAACCCCACGGCTCCTTCAGGTCCAGTTCAAATGTCATTTTCTCTGTGAAAACTTCCGCAATGCTCTCAAGTAGACCTCTGTGCTACCCCCTCCAAATTCCCACAGCACTGACAAATAGAAATGGCAAGCAATAGGATATATTGGAGTATTTGAAGAAGCCATTTGGTGTAAACCTAATTCGGCCTTTGTTTTTTCCAAAAGAGCCTGACGTGGCCATTGAGCAGGCATTATATATCTGCTTTAAACATTTACTATGGCAAGAACAAATGCCCTTAAGATAAAGGTGCAACTTCCCCCAACATTGGCATATCCTTAAGGATAAGCATCTTTCCTTAGGCTAGGAACTGATTGCTGCACTCACCTTTGACCACCTAGCTCACCTGTGACCACCCAGCTTGAGACAACAGACCTGCCACCCTGCTGTGTCCACCGAGACAGCAGACCTACCTGCTGTGTCCATCAATCGCTGTGCCGACAGAGCAGTCTCATGACTATTGTAAAAGGGACATTTCGATCACATATGAAGCATCCTCTTTGGGGGTATATAACCACTCTGTACACCCCACTTCTTGGGTGCCCTATCTTCCTTGGGAAGAAAGGCCCCAGGCCATGGTCCTCACATGTTAGCTCAGAATTAACTCACCCAAATTTTCTTATAGACTGGCATGGATTATTTTTGTCGACAGGACTTATTTATGCTCAGGTGATAGCACTGATGGCCATCTGATTCATGTTGTGATTACTGTCTGTCCGTCTCTGTCTACCCCAATCACTCCTCTAGCCTCTAAGACCCTTGAGGACAGGGACCATACCTTGTTCGTCATAATAGACTCCAAGCACACAGTTGCATGCCTGACTTTTAGAAAGTCTATTGAGTTAAATGCTGGGTGACAACTAATCAGTAGATGTATTTATTGTCATGGAAGAATAAGTCCTAGGATGCCAACCCATGTAATAAAGTTTATTTCATCAGAGATTTTTCAATGACCTCACCTTAAACCCAAAGAATTAACTCCAATGCTAAGAATTTCAAGCACTCCGATAGGCCAATAATGGAGTTTTTAGAAGAGGTAGAATATTACTCTGATTCTTATGTTTCACCTAAAAATATTAAACTCTTTTCAATGCCAGGCACAGAACTAGAGCTTTACATACTTAATGCCATTTAATCTTCAAAGAACCCTATGAGGTATTACGATTCCCATTTTCAGATAGAATAGTTGAGATGAAGTAGATAAGTTCCTCTCTGCAGGCCATGGGGTTAGTAAGTGGCATGGCTGGGATTTGAACCCAAGGCCTAAAACCTAGACCTAAAACCTAAATCCTGAACTTGAACTTCTCACCACCATGCTGTGCTCCACATAGTTATAAGGCCAAACCTGGTATCTGAACTGTGGGTCATAGTCTTTAATGTTTTTCTTCACCTCTTATTACTTTTAATTTACTGTTAATTTTACCCACGTAAACTATTTCACTTAGATATTTCATAATTCTACCTGGAAGAACCTGACCCCCTTTACTAACACTTATTATTAACATTTTAAGGACTCACTTTATCCCTCCATTTTAGAGATAAGAAAACACAGAGCAGTTATTTAACTTGGCCAAAGTCACATAGCTAATAAGGATGAGAGCCCAGAGCAAACCCAAGCCATTTGACTCTCGCACCTAAGTGCCATCATACACTTCCTTAGAGCTCCCTGTGTCATTTGAAAATCCACATGTGAAGGTGTCTGGTGCTGTTACCTACCCAGTCAATCCCTGAGTCAGTCCAATTGCAGCGACCAAAATCACATATGAATGTAAATGCCTTCTTTTTGAAGAAAACAAAATCCACAGTTTTTTAATATATAAAAAGGTACTGAAATCTGTGTCAAGCTGTAATTTTACCTCATCTGCTTCCTGTAGGTGGTCTCAGTTATGCTTTTATCACTAACTGCTATTGTCCTACATTAGACTCAACTTAATCCTTTTAGAAAAACACAGGTAAATAATCTCAAACCCATAATCATTTGCCTGGTTGGTCAGATGGTTTTCTCATTTTACCAAGAGATAATTGTCCACCATCATAGAAGTTCCACATATGAGATCTTTTTATTTTTCTGCTTTTTGGTGAGGAAGATTGGCCCTGCCCTGACATCTGTTGCCAATCTTCCTCTTTTTTGTTTTTCTCCCCAAAGCCCCAGTACATAGTTGTACATCCTAGTTGTATGTCCTTCTAGTTCTTCTATGTGGGATGCCGCCACAGCATGGCTTGATGAGCAGTGTGTACGTCTATACCCAGGATCCAAATCTGTGAACCCCAGGCCACTAAGCAGAGTGGGCAAACTTAACAACTATGCCCCTGGGCTGGCCCCCACATATGAGATCTCGATACAGTAATAAGCACTAACATTTACTGAGTCTTTATATCATATGCCAGACGATGTGTTGAACTTCTTCCCGCAGATCCCTCATTTACATTGTCGTTTTATTAGCCCTGTTTTATAGGTGAGGAACTATGCCCTGGGAAGCTGAGACCCTTGCCCCAGGACCCATGGCTGGATCCAGATTTATCTGATTCCCGAGTCTAGATTCAACTGCTCAATTATTCTCAGTCTCTGCTGCCACTATTCTAGTCTCTTTTTTTACCCCTATCATTAAGGAAAGTTAATTTTTTTAGAAAAATAATTTTTAAAAAAGTGAATAGAATACCTGATAAGGCCCAGGTCATCTCCATTCAAATCCACCATTTTCAAGACTATCATTTCCTTGTCTGTATTTGAAGAATACCTAGCCAACAAAACAAAGAAACTTAGTTCTGTGTTAGAGCCCAGCCCTCATGTATGACAAATAGCAGAAGCTGGTACAAAAACACCTCTCAGTAAGTGAGACTTCCTGACATAATGTACTCCTGTGAGCTGCATCCAGGACCTCATGCTTCAGCTAAAGAAATGGTTTGCAACTGTGATCAGAGTGAGGGGCATTCGGTCAGCTAACTGGAGATGAAATGGACATTTTTTTATGTAATATAAGCAATGTTATATAAAATATGTGTATTTCCTACTAAAAGGATTTGACTTTGAAATTTCTACTCATATCAAATTTTAATGGAATTTCTTAATAGCAGGGAATATGCAAAATGAAAATCATTCATGACCTGCAACTTTAAGTGTTCTTTTATATCCTTTCAAGGGAAATCAGAATATGTTTTCTAAAAATCAACTCCTTTGAGATCTATTGAAAAATATGCAGACAAATGTAAAATGTCAAGTGGTCAAATTGAAACTGAGTATTATTTTACTCTGCCATAGCAGCATAGCAGCCAAGTACTTCTCTTTTGTTGCAAACCTGATTCATCACTTAAAATAATCATCATCATCATCATCTTTCTTAGTTATTCCATTCAATTATGCTAGTTTTATTTCTTGCTCTTCATTCCAGTTTCTTTATTCTTTCATCTCCTCTCTCTTGCCACATTCCCCTAGACTAAGAAGATTTCTTCTGAATAACATAATACAGAGAGCGATGCAGTAATTTGACAAAGACATGTTATGCACATTTTTATTTCCATTTTACAGATGAAGAAGTTGAGCGCCAATATATTAAGATAAGTAAATCACTAAAGGTCACACAACCAGGAAGGGATCAAGCTAAGATGAGACCAGTTGTGCCTGATTCCAAAGCCCAGACTCCTTCAGACCTTCCCCTCGACTCCCACAGCCAGCAAAGTGGGGAGATTCATGCACACGTCAGTGTGTGTTTCTACAGTCACTTTTTATTTCTACTCGTCTTAGATCATAAACGTTTGTAAATTGTTTTAGCTTTAATACTCTTTAGGATCCCATCATATTCATCCAGTAACTATCCTGTTCTTAGATTTTGTTGCTGTTTCCCAAAGGAAACACACAATTTCATTTTGATGATTCCCCCCTCACCTTGCTCTCTCAGACTGGGGATTCTGAAGGTAAGAGTAAGGGCTTCGGTTGATCTGCGCACCATCCACATTTCCTTTGTTGATCAAGATTCTGCCTCGTTTCATATTTGTGTGTGCTATCTCAATGCTCTGCAGGTCAAAAAAAAAAAAAAAAACAGAGTTGTAAATTTAGAAATCCTGATGGAGATAATGACTTAATATCAACAGAAGAGCCCTGTGGACAATTTCCTTTGTCTCCAACCTGTCCCCCCAGGGGATGAAAGCTGGAGAACCACACAGCTGGAGTCATTCTGGAGGTAAACAGACAGGGGCTTCAGGGTAGAGATAGAAGAAGTGCTGTGTATAGGGAAGCACGCTGCTTATCAGCACCTGAGCCTCTCGGGCCTGCTGAGTCAGGCACCATCTGCCATCTCAGATGACCCAAATGGGAGAATTGACTCCTACAACACTGGACAAGATTTGTTAACATGTAGGTATTCCACCCTCCCTACCCTCTCCATCCCTCCTCCCTCTAAGGCAGAATTTTTGAAACTTTTTTGACTGAGAACCACAGTAAGCAGTACATTTTTCATCATAACTTAATATACGTCAACATATGAATCCTAAAACAAAAGTTCACAAAACAAACTACACCCTTATTATGGGTTATGCACTATGATAATTTCCAATCTATTCTATTTCAGTTCTTTTTTAAATGCTTATTGCAACCCGTGAAATTGGTTTCATAAAGCTAGTCGTAGATTGCTATCCACAGTTTGAAAAACATTGTTGTAAAGACATTTCTGCATTTGCTGGTTGGATCCCTGGATTTGGGGGGTGACTTTATAAGGAAAAGTAGACAGAGACTAAACCCAAAAGGTAAAGGAAAGACGAAAACATTAGCAAGGATCCTATGTGAGAAAATATTAAGCTGGCAGGCAGGGGAGCAAGGAGTAAAAGCTACTCAAGCAGGAATGGGAGAAGATTTGAGGGTATCCGTTCAGAGCACCTTGTTGGTCTAGAGCTGCCGCAGAGACATGAAGATGTGCGTGCACAAATCTCATCCCCTCTGATGCTCTTTGGGAAATACAAGGAAAGATTGGGAATAATTGTAATTACTTTTGATTCCATGACAGGTTCTTTTTCATGTGACTTTGTGCAGAGAACAGATCACGTAGGGTCCTATATAATTTATAAGGGTTATGTACAAAATGTTTTCTGTCTCTTTAGACCACTGCCTGAGGCTTACTGCCACAGAACTCTCCTCTCCCAATCAATCAGTACCTCAGGCTTAACAGCCCACAGCTCAGGACCAGAAGCTACAAGGGAGTCAGGCAGGGTAAAGAGAGCTAAGTGCTAAGACTGTGCTCAGATCAAGATCCAGTAGAGACTCTCTCCGTATAACACCAAACCACTCCTAAAACCCTGTGAGCACCAGTGAAGAACAGCTCCCTTCTGGGGCTCTTTGCCTACCTGCACGATGCCAGTGACCATGTACTCAAAAGTTCGATTAGTATATCCTTCGCTGGCAATCACAAATAGAGTGTACTGGAAATATCCAGCTGGCCCCGAGTGTGTGTGAGTGCCACTCAGGATGACATTATCTTTTCTGTATAGGGAGCCATATTTCATCTGCAGTCTGTTCAGGACCTTCAAAAAATAAAAACACACACACACACTGAAGTAAGAAGAGGGATAACATAGACAGGAGCCTAGCATGAGAAAAGGCTCTGATGAGTCCAAACATATCAGTCACACCCCTGTCAAGTGGCCCCTTCACTCCACGCCTGAGTATATCATCGTAGTAACAACAACAATAATTTCAATAGCTAACATTTTATAGATTCCTGTTATGTGCAAGCACAATACTAGGTTTTACATACACTATGTCATTTAAAAAGCTTTATAACAACCCCAAACGTAGGTATTTTTAACCCTATCTTTTAGCTGAGAACATTGAAGTATACAGAAATTAAGTAATTTGCCCCCTGGTCTAATAAACAGCAGAACCAGAAGCCAGATCCAAGTCTGTCTAACTGTAGAACCAGTACTCTTACCTATGCATCATTCAACACATAGTATATTAGAACATCCAGGCACTGTTCTAAGCGCTAGGAATACGTGAGTTTCCTACTCTGAAGAAGTTTTTATTCTGAAGTAAAAAAGATAATAAACAAACCAATAAATATTTCATATTATATCATATGGTGATAAATGCTATGAAGAAAAATATTGCTGAGTAAGGAAAAAGAGAGTGATGGGTGTTAATGAGGAAAGATCTTTCCAAAGAGCTTACCTTTCATCAGAGGTTCAAATGAAGAGAGCAAAGTGGTCATGCAATACCTGGAGGAAAATCATCCTGGGCACAGTGAACAGACAGTGCAAAGGCCTCTTTACTGCCTCCCTTCTCACGACAAAGAACTCAATATTCCCTGACACAGACCACTACACTTATTGGTCTGGAGGAAGCCAGCCACAATGATCTAAGGACACCCTGGCAGAGAGTGCAGAGAGGCTCACGTGGAAAAGAACCATCTTGTCAGCACTAACTTGCTAGCCATGTAGGTGAGCAACCTCAGAAGCAGATCCCTCAGCCTCAGTCAAGCCTTCAAACAACTGTAGCCCCAGCCAACATCTGAGCTCGACCTCATGTCACAGAAGTGATGGTATGTGACTTCTGTTCTAACCTAAGTCAGAATCACCTAACCCAGCCACTCTAAAATTCCTGACCCACAGAAATCCTGAGCAATAACATGTGATTGTTGCTGCTTTAAGCCACTGAGTTTTCCAGATCACTTGTTGTACAGCAGTAGACAACGAACGCAAAGAGACTCAGTAAATGCTCATTGAATTAATCAATCAATGAACATCCAAATCCACGTTTAGTGTCTTTGTATGGTGCATATACACCAAGAAAAAAACAGAGAAAATCAGTGATGTTGCCGAGTATTATTTCAGAATATGCTTTAGCCAGCTGCAGCCTGAAGTTTGATATTATTGTGACTTCTTTGTAAAAAGTATTTTGACTTTTTTACATCAGAAATCATTAAAATGATCCAGCAAAAGTGTCAAACCCACAGCAACCTTTCTCAATGTTGTATTCTATCACCTAATACCAGGGACAATGATGAAAACTCATTTATGGCAAAGATGGCAAATACTGCTTATCTCATGCACTCAGTCCTATTTATTGGGGGTTGCTGCCAGCAGGAATGTGTTGAGAATGTTTCTGAATCCAACTCTAGGCTTAGCAAAAAAGAGTGCCTTTTTTGATTAGCAATGCTATCTACCTTGATTATGGCACAGGCCACGGTATGCTGATAAACTGTCTCTCTAAAGAAGAAAAGGAGAGCCCTCATTTGTATTGTTTGACAATTTCTGTGATGTAAATACTCCCACCATAGGCAATTTCAAGCTACCAAAAGTTTAACAACAAGCTCACAAAGTTCCTGAGTATTTAACAATCAGCTCTCATGAGCTGGTGCAAGCCAGTTCCAGCACACCACTGGTACATAAGGGAGTAACAGCAACTTACATGCTATATACTTAGCATACATAAAGACATCCATTCAACCTCTTCTATTTTAGGTGAAGAGCTCTATCACACTTATTCTAGTCACGTGGTCATTGAATCAGGAAGATCTTACAAATGATCTTGCCTCATTAACCTCTCCATGTCCCAAACACTGATTGCTAGGTTACCTTGTCCACATGAGCAATCCTGTGATACCAGGCAAATGTGGAAAGGAAATATGATATAGCCAGACTAACACCCCTCTGACAAAGTAGCTCACATTCCCCATTCCAGTAAGTTTCCATGTTCCTTCCGTTTGATCCTGACTCCAGTCCCAACTCTCCATCACTCTTATGTATTCTTCTACACAGTAACTACCACACTCATGATAAAGAAATATTTGTAGGGAGAAGGGGGAACAATCAATGAAGGGACACCATGAAAGCTTAACTAATGTCAAAGGCTAAGACTCCTACATTTCTGTAATCAAGACAATAAGGTAGTAAAAAAAAAAAAAAAAAAAAAAAAAGAATTGCCAGTAAACCTAAAAGCTCCCCTAATCTTACCTGTTTTTTACTTCTAAAGAACTAAAATGTCAGGATTCTAGAATTAAGTGCATTTCTTCAGATTTATTCAAGAATCAAGCTCTTAAAAAGATAAAAATTATGAATCTTGAATTGTAAAACAAAAGAAACAGACTACAATCCTCAACAAAATATTGGCAAACCAAATACAGCAATACATTAAAAAGATCATATACCATGATCAAGTAGGATTCATACCAGGGACACAGAGATGGTTCAACATCCACAAATCAATCAATGTGATACACCACAGTAACAAAATGAGGAACAAAAAACACATGATAATCTCAATAGACACAGCAAAAGCATTTGCCAAGATCCAACATCCATTCATGATAAAAACTCTCAATAAAACGGGTATAGAAGGAAAGTACCTCAACATGATAAAGGCCATACATGACAAACCCACAGCCAACATCATACTCAATGGGGAAAAACTGAAAGCCATCCCTCTGAGAAGAGGAACAAGACTAGTGTGCCCACTCTCACCACTCTTATTCAACATAGTACTGGAGGGTTTGGCCAGAGCAATTGGGCAAGAAAAAGAAATAAAAGGAATCAAAATAGGCAGTGAAGAAGTGAAACTCTCACTGCTTGCAGATGACATGATTTTAAATATAGAAAACCCTAAAGAATCCATCAGAAAACTATTAGAAATAATCAAAAACTACAGCAAAGTTGCAGAGTACAAAATCAACTTACAAAAATCAGTGACATTGCTATACTCCAATAATGAACTAACAAAACAAGATCTCAAGAATACAATTCCATTTACCATCATAAAAAAAAGAACAAAATATCTAGGAATAAATTTAACCAAGGAGGTGAAGGACCTATACAAGGAAAACTATAAGACATTACTGAAAGAAATCGATAATGACATAAAGAAATGGAAAGATATACCATGCATGTGGATTGGAAGAATAAATATAGTTAAAATGTCCATACTACTCAAAGCTATCTACAGATTCAATGCAATCCCACTCAGAATCCCAATGACATTCTTCACAGAAATAGAACAAATAACGTTAAAATTCCTATGGGGCAGCAAAAGACCCTGAATAGCCAAAGCAATCCTGAGAAACAAGAACAAAGCTGGTGGCATCATGATCTCTGACTTCAAAATATATTATGAAGCCATAGTAATCAAAACAACATGGTACCAGTATAAAAACAGGCACACAGATCAATGGAACAGAATTGAAAACCCAGAAATAAAACCACACATCTACAGACAGCTAATCTTCAACAAAGGAGCCAAGAACATACAATGGAAAAAGGAAACCCTCTTCAATAAATGGTGCTGGGAACACTGGACAGCCACAAGCAAAAGAATGAAAGTAGACCACTATCTGTCTCCATACACAAAAATAGACTGAAAATGGACCAAAGACTTGAAGGTAAAACCTGAAACCATAAATGTTCTGGAAGAAAATATAGGCAGTACACTCTTTGACATCAGCCTTAAAACGATCTTTTTGAATACCATGTGTACTCTGACAAGGATAATAAAAGAAAAAATAAACAAGTGGAACTTCATCAGACTAAAGAGCTTCTGGAAGGCAAAGGAAACCAGGATCAAAACAAAAAAACAATGCACAAACTGGGAGAAAATATTTGCAAATCATATATCCGACAAGGGGTTAATCTCCATGATATATAAAGAACGCAAACAACTGAACTACAAAAAACAATCCAATCAAAAAATGGGCAGACGATATGAACAGACATTTTTCCAAAGAAGATACACAGACGGCGAACAGGCACATGAAAAGATGCTCAACATCACTAATCATCAGGGAAGTGCAAATCAAAACTACACTTAGATATCACCTTATGCCAATTAGGATGGCTATAATCACCAAGCCAAGAAATAACAAATGTTGGAGAGGTTGTGGAGAAAAGGGGACCCTCATACATTGCTGGTGAGAAGGCAAACTGGCGCAGCCACTATGGAAAACAGTATGGAGATTTCTGAAAAAATTAAAAATAGAAATACCATATGACCCAGCTATTCCACTACTGGGGATTTATCCAAAGAACTTGAAATCAACAATACAAAGAAACTTATGCACACCTACATTCATTGCAGGATTATTCACAATAGCCAAGACATGGAAGCAACCCAAGTGCCCACCAACTGATGATTGGATAAAGAAGATGTGGCATACACACACACACACACACACACACACACACACACACAAACACAATGGAATACTACTCAGTCATAAAAAAGACAAAATCATCCTATTCACAACCATGTGGATGGGATACCTTGAGGGTATTATGTTAAGTGAAATAAGCCAGACAGAGAGAAACAAACACTATATGATTTTACTTATTTGTGAAACATAAACTTATGGACAAAGAGAACAGTTCAGTGATTACTAAAGGTGGAGAAGGGGTGGGTTGGGCACAAGGGGTGAAGGGGCACATTTATATGGTGTCTGACAAATAATAATGTACAACTGAAATTTCCCAATGTTATAAACTCTTATGACCACAATATAAAAAAGAAAGAAAGAAAGAAAAAGACTACAAACAGCTCACAGAAATCTTATCCTAAATCTTTGATATTAAGTCAAACACATGAGATTTCTGGGGAAAAGAAATTAAAAACTCAATCATCTAATAACAATGCCTGCAAATAGCCATTACAAATAGTGCGTTTCCTACTTCATGAAAGGAGAGGTATTTTAACAAAAAGCAAAGAAGTTACGTTAATGTCTATAGCTCACTTCTTTGTCTTCAGTTTCCATTCTATTTCCTATTACTGACACTCTTGGGAATATGACATAGAAAGAGTTAGAAACTCATTCTGTTTTCCTGCCCTGCCTCAGTGCTCAGAGATCTTCCTTAATCTTCATTCCATGCTGGAAATTTCATCAATCTTAAAGCTGAGCCTGAGAACTTGCCTAAAACTAGGTGTTATAAATAAGCTTAGTGGCACTTGTGTAGCCACGTTTATTTTCACACTTTCCCTTGTGTTAACTTGGGATAACTAAGTGGGTACATTTAAAGGCCTTCCCACAGGGTCTCAGATTGCATGGAAAAGTAAAAATTGGAAGAGATGGTTAAATGTTGCCCACTATTGACTTGATGGTGTCTATAACCCAACACATTAAACCCCTCTCCCCTCCACACCGCACCCCCAAAGTCTACTTTTTGACTCTCCTATTTCTGCTAATGACCCCATGATTTCCCAGTCAGAATCACCTTTGATTCCTCAGAAAAACGGTATAGTGTGGTGGTAAAGAATGTGGGCTTTGGCACCAAGATGCCTATGTTTGAATCCCAGTTCCGACAGTACCTAGTTGTATAACCTTGAACAAGTTTCTTAATCCTCTGCAACTCAGTTTCCCAATCCGTCAAATGTCATAATAATAGTACCTTTCTCATACAGTTGTTTGGAAGATCAAATTAATTAATATTTATGAAGCACTAAGAACAGGCCCTGACTCATCATGGGAACTATGTTAAGTGTTAGCTTTTATGTCTATTCATCCACAAATCTCATTAGCACTTAATTTTACCTATTACCACCATGTAGTCTCACTGCCACCCCATTGGTTTAAGACTTTTGTGCCAGCCTCACTCGATACAAGGGAAGTTGCCAGGCAGAATTAAAATCCTTCCTGCAACCCTAGTTTCCCTTTCTAGTTCTCTCAGCCTTCCAACACCTTGTAAAATTCCCCTGTATTAAATCCCCTCTGTTTGAAAGGCATAGTATGATTACTGTTTTCCTAACTGGACCCTCACCAATAAAGCCTTGACATTCATTTAAATAATCTGCCAATTTTGTGTCCTTACCTCTAGTTCTAGTCTTTTCCAATCCACCTCAAACATCTCTGATTAATCACCCTAAAGCAAAATTGTGTTTGCATCACTCCTCCACCCAAAATTTTTCTAAGAATCCCCATCACTCACAGAATTAAAAACAACCTGGCATCACAGGATCTCTACAATTACGACCAATATACCTTCCAATACATCTCCAACATGTAGGACACATGCCTACATGTGTCCTAATAGAACTAATCTCTGTTCCTTCAAAGAAGACTCTACATTCCCCTCTTGTGCTTCCATGTGTTCACGCTGTCCCCTCCATTTGAGAGCTTTCCTTCCCCATGTTAACCATTTAAAATCCTGCCCATTCAAGTGTCACTTTCACTTTGAAATTTTTCCCCTAATTTCCTTTTCCTGAATCCCCATGTGGTGCTGGTAAAATACTGTATGTCCACAAATTCTTTGATACTCCTGCCTTCAAAAAGAGGTGAAACTTAACTTTCCTACTCCTGAGTAGGAACTGGACTTAGTGACTTGCTTCCAGTGAATAGAACAGGGTGAAATTGACAGTGTGCAACTTCTGAGCCAGGGTTATAAAAGGCACTGTGGCTTCTTCCCTGATCTTTCTCTTGAGTTACTCATTCTGAGAGAAGTCACCTGCTCTGTCACAAGAATATGGAGAGTGGGGAACTGAGGCCTTCTGCCAATAGCTACAAGAGTGAATCATCTTGGAAGTGAGTCACCCAGCCCCAGTCAAGTCTTCAGATGACTGAAGCCTTTGCAATATCTTTATTTCAAGATACCTTAAGCTGGAACCACCTAGCTAAGCCATTCCTGAATTCCTGACCCACAGAATGTATGAGATAATGAATGTTTATTGTTTGAAGCCACTATATTTTGGGGCTATTTGTTATGCAGTAAGAGATAACTAATATACTCCTGTACTTTACTCCAGTGAACTATAGTTATTTGCATATTTCTGTTATGGTCCCTTCCTCCTATCCCACAAATAGGTCATGAGTTCGTAGGGCACATGGATTATGACTCACTTAGCTGTGTGCCTCCTGAAATGACTAGTAAAGTGCCTTGCAAAAAGCAAGTGTTCAATGCATTTTTCTCACAAAGAAAATAGATAATGTCACTTTTAAGAATCTGAACTCTGGGATCAGGCATACATGTGTTCAGAACCTAGCTTTACCACTTGCTAACTGTGTGAATTTGGGAAAGTCATTTACCTTCTCTAAGACTCAGTTTTCTTTTTTTTTCCATTTTAAATTGTTTAGGATTTAAACCATTTTTAAACAAAGAACTTAACTTGGTTTTTTTTTCTTTGTTTTTAAAGGTATGCTTTTTGGTGAGGAAGATTGGCCCTGAGCCAACATCTGTTGCCAATCTTCCCCCTTTTTTTTCCTCCTCAAAGCCCCAGTACATAGTTGTATATCCTAGTTGTAAATCATTTTAGTTCTTCGATGTGGGATGCCGCTGCAGCGTGGCTTGATGAGTGGTATGTAGGTCTGCACCCAAGATCCAAATTGGTGAACCCTGGGCTGCTAAAGCGGGGCACGCAAACTTAACCATTTGGCAACAGGCCTGTCCCTCAGTTTTCTTATCCATAAAATGGGGATAACAACAGACCGACCTCAGTTTTGTTCTAAGTATAGGATTGGGGAAAACACTTAATCCCCTGCTCCTCACGTTTACGTAGATGGGAGAGGCTTCCATTCTACTCCTCAAGAGGGAGCAATATTAGAGAAATGCTTTTAGGCCCTCTTGTCACCCCTCTCACTGCCCCTTCACACAGCATAAGGAGCAAAGTGTTTACTAGGTGAGACTGATAGAACATGACAGTGAATAATGGACATTTAATGGTCATGATTCTGGGTGCTCCCGATTCTTCTCTTTCTCACATTCATGAATATGCAAACAGACATTAAGGGAACACATTCTCTTGCTGTGACCTGATCCCATGCAGAAAATATTACTGGGTCAGGGCCTAGAAATTAGCTTAGAGAGACAGACATGGAAGTCCATATCTAGCACTCTATTTCTCTCTCTCTCTCCCTCCCCCCTTCCTTCTCTCTGTCCCTCCCTCCTTTCCTCCCTCTTTTTCTCTCACTCAGGACCTTATAGGTCTTAGGCCGCCCAGGAACTGCTCCTCACCCCACACCCTCTCCCCCTCCACACACCCCCCCATACCTCCGCCATGCACCTTTCTGCTAAGCTCAACTTTTCCCATAGTAACAAGATCTAAACTGGGGAAAACTCATTGAAAAACCTGCCATATTCTACAATATAGTTTAAAGATTACCAGAGCTGACATACTCTTTTTAAATTTTATTACGGAAATTTTCAAACACATACAAAAATAATCAGAATAGTATAATGAAATCCCCATGTGCTTAACACCCAGCTTCAGCAAATTATGGCCAACCTCATTTCAGTGTTGTGTTTAAACTCTCATCTGGTTCCTTGCATCTATTCTCAATTGTCTAAAAACTTGAGGGAAGGATTAGTGATTGATTGGTGCTCTCAGACTTTTAACAAGGAGTACTAGTTAAGAGAATGTACATGAAGGTCACCTGGAATGTAATAAGCTTTCAAAAAACATTAACATTAATAATGATGATGAACCATCAGCAGAACTGAAAGCAAATTTTGACCAAGATGACTTAGAATCTTTCCAAGATGACTTGGGAAAATGAGGATCATTCTCATACAATTGTGTGCTGGATTGTCAAGAGCTTATAATGTTGAGGTTAGTAGAAACTTACTGGAAGAGAAACCAGGAGGCCTTAGTGGCTGTCACGTTCACCCACAGACTTTTCTTTTAAATCATGTCCTTTCTTTCTCATTTTAATCACTTACCTCCAGCCTGAGTCGTTGGGATACCATGCCTATGTCGATGCTGACAAACACCATTCGATTTGACCCATCAGGTTCCGCCATGATGAAAGCACGACTGTACAACCTTGTGAGGATACCCCGAGCATACTGACCACTTTTGCCGTAGCCCATCTAAAGAGGAAAGCAGAATCAGAGCCACTGTGTCTCACTGCTCTGCTACCAGAAACCAGGCCCCACCATACAAGAATAGACTTACTTAAGAGAGACAAAAAACAATCCACATGACACTGTGGCTCCAAGCAAGATAATATATGTGTTTTCAAGAATAAAGCCAAATCATAAGGGAGGCTTTATTCTTCTGTGTAGAAAAATGTAAAGGCAAAGTAGTGATCAGCTTAGCAGAAGCTGTTCACTGGTCTATGGAGGAGGAGGGAGTTGGGCTGGCTCAGGAATTCCATTACCACACTGGAGACCTTTCAGGGCTCTTCAGTTCTTTGAAACAGAACCTTTTTTCCTGGCTGTTTAAGGCACTACACAAGGAACTAGTTTGCTACCACCATCCTACATTGCCCAGTAACATCCTGAAGATTGAAGGCTCCCTCGCTTTGGTTATTTGATGTGTGATTTTCTTTTTCCTGAAGAATATGGTTTCTTTATGATGAAGTAATCTTTACTGAGGGTGCCTCACCCTGGCTTTTACCACATTGTCCCTCCCTAAGCCAAGCCAGATGAAATACATCTACCCCAACCCCTTTCTCTCACCATGTCGTAAAACCCACCCTTAAAGCCATACCCAGGTCTTAAGAATGCTCCCTCCACTGCTTGCTTTATCCCTCGGGTGAGTGTTCATTTAGGGCTCACATTCCAGAGTCACTTTTCAGAACAGACAGCAGGGAATAATTCCCAGAGTCTAAAGATTATTCGGTAGGAGGGAGAAAATCCCATCAGACAATTTCATGCTCTGGTATCCCTAGGGAAGTGTTGATATAAATGGATATTTCCACCATCATAGCCAAGAAGTTCCATGCTGGCAGCCAGTGGGCCACACTTCACATATAGACATGTTTTACTTGGCTGACACAGTGTTGGTCCATACAAGGTTTCCAGTTTTAACTAACTAGAGTTGCCTAGATTTTCCAACTGAAAGATTGAAATCCTCAGATCTTCAATCCAAAGACTTTCTGGCTTCTCTTAAAACAAACAAAAAAACTGTGAGATAGGGCAGCCTTGAGTCCACATTCTTACATGGCAACAATTAGCTAGAGCCATGCAGTTTCTAGTCGCACCACAGTCCCTGTCACTTCCTACTGACTCCAAAATGAGGATTCGCTAGATATTTATCTTATACTGGCCTGCTTCAGTCATTTACGGTACCTGCCCAACCCCTGTAGTATTAGTTTTCCAGTCCTGACACTTCATAAAAAATGGCCGGTTGTCTTCACAAGGGAGTTGTGGTTGAATAACAGTTCCCCTCTTCCTTATACTACAATATTCTTAGCGTTAGCAGTGAAGTCAATAGAAAAGGAAGAAGATGATGTAATAATCATAAATAAATTTAGGATGCAAAATAATACAATTACTTGTTTCATAGTCTCTTTGCGGATCCCATGATTAACCTACCAAAGTGATATCTGCCACTTGTCCTGTGCAGTCAGCTCGCCCAACACCAATTTGGTAGCCACTGAAGTTCTGAAATGGAGTGGTCTCCAGGGTGCTGGTCACTGGAGACATCCGGGTGGCCATGTGGCCCTGGGTCAGTGTTGAGCCTCGAGGGGCTGTGGAGTCTTGCATGACCAGAGGGCTCTCGTTGGCCTGAGGGCTCTGGGTGGCCTGAGGGCTCTGGGTGGTTGAATAACCTGAATCTAAAAATGGAATAAGAAATTTAAGAAACAATATTTCAGCCCACATATTTATTGGCATCAATTAGAACTCATAGGTTCAACTTTCTAAGGAAAAATCATTGCATATTCTCTTATATATACAGAATATAAGGTGAGAAACATTTCGGGAACATATTTTATATCATAATCCTAAAGACGATATTTTTCTTGGGCTGGAGATGTTTCAGCTGAACAATCAAGGCCTCCATCAATGGTCCTTCCAGTTCTCATCACAAGGCATTCCTTGTCAAACTCATCACCCTTCATTCACTAACTCTGCACTTCTTTTTCAGCCAAATGAATCGGGTGCCATGTTCCTGGCACATAACCTACTAAATCCAGCCTCTGGGGATTTGTTTCTTCTATTTTCTCCATCCAGAGCCCTCACTCCTTTCCACTCCATCAGCCAATCTCCACTACCCGCTTCAGAGTTGGTTCATTTCCATCACACTCAGATTCAGCTCAACCCCTCACCTCTAGGATGCCACCTCCAGCTGTCCTTACCCTGCTCTGGTCTTCCTCAACCTTCTAAAGACTTTTATTCTTAATGCAACCTAGATCACTGTACACTTGTGACATAGTTCCACCTTATTTGAATGATTCTTATACCACCATATATGTATGTGTATGTACACACATACATTCTATATTAATGTATATATCATAGACACACACACACACACACACAAACATCAAGGGAGGCAGAATGGCATACAGACTAAGAGGGCAGGTGCCGGAAACAAACAGCCTGGGTTTGAAAACTGGCTTTACCCCTTACTAACTGAACAAATCACCTTGCCTATTTCACCCCAGTTTTTTCATCTATAAAATGGAGATAACGATAATAATACCCTACTTCCTAAGATTGTTTTGAACAACAAATATATTAATGCATATTAAAAATGTAGAGCAATGGCTGGCTTTTAGCTTTGGTTTTATTTACATATTTAGACACCTTACATAAACAGTTTATTTGTTTGCTTGTTTCCACCCTTGACAACAGTCAGGGGTGGCCACAGCAGCAAATGTCAGTGTCTCTATGCACTAGTGGTCAGAAAGTACTTAGGCAAGAAATTAATGGCCAACTCCTTCTCGGATCCTAGAATTCTGGAGCTCAAAAAACCCTAGAGATCATGTAGTCTAGTCTCCTCAGCTTTACATATGAGAAAACTAAAACCCTGAGAAGTGAAAAGTGACTTAACCAAGATTGCATGGACAACATATGATGAATCACATGCCCAAACCAAATCCTCCCACTCAGAATCTGATGCTCTTTCAACCACATTCTAGATGGAGTTACAGTCTACGTCTTCTTGTCCCCAAGACTATGCTTTCTACAAGATATCAAGTATTGCAAGGAAGGGAGCAGGTGCCTTTGCTACTGCCTCACTGATACCAACATAGGAAGGTGATGCCAACCAAAGTCAAAGCTAGTCACATAGCCAAGGGCAAGTTCTTCGCGATCCCAGAGTCTTAGTGTCCACATCTGTAAAATGATGCTAAGACTAGCACCTGCCTTTATAGAAGTTTTGAGAATTAAATGAGAAAATTATGTAGACTCCTGACCATAAATGCTTGACATAAAGGAACCATTCAATAAATAGCAACTTCTACTATGAGAATAATTACTATAATTATTGATAACCTCCCTGAGTCTCAGCCTTCAGATTCTCTAATTTTAGAAGCTAAAACTAAATAAGTCCTATGGATTCTCTCACTTCTAACTCTCCAAGACCCTGCTCTGCCTACTGCTGGCACAGAGGATTTCTGTTCCTCTTTATTTGCAGGGAATTCAAAGCATAGGAACATGGTAGAGAATACACTGGAAAAGAGAAAAGGGTACAAAAGAGAAAACTGGAGTGAAAACTGCTGTCTCCTTCTCGATTTGGCCTGAGGCCAGCCTCCCTTTACTTTAGTCAAAGCATTCAATCCCCACTATCTTGTTGACTCATTTAAACAGGTATATAGGGGCCAGCCTGGTGGCACAGAGGTTAAGTGCGCATTTTGCGCTTCTTGGCGGCCTGGGTTTCACTGGTTCGGTTCCCGGGTGCAGAGACGGCACTGCTTGGCAAAAGCCGTGTGGTAGGTGTCCCATGTATAAAGTAGAGGAAGATGGGCATGGATGTTAGCTCAGGGTCAGTCTTCCTCAGCAAAAAGAGGAGGATTGGCAGTAGTTAGCTCAGGGCTAATCTTCCTCAAAAAAAAATAAATAAAATAAAAATAAAATAAACAGGTATATAACCTGGCACTGAAGTAGAGGCTCCATCAAAGACCCATGGGCCCAATATTGCCTATAATATAGGCTTTAAAGATAGTTTCCAAAAACTAAATTCATTTCCAACATGAAAAAAAAAAATCAAGATGTCTAAATAGCTTCTCTTGAAAACTCAGGAGATATGAGTCCATGTGACATCAAGACAACAGCTGGCACTGAGGAGGGGCTGTGGACCCCTTTACCAGAATCACACCTGCCCCCATCCTGGTCCACCTCCCCACTCCACCTCCTTTATAGAACTTGATTGGCCCTTGGAAGGATTTGAGTTCAAGACCTCCTTCTCTAAAGCCTTTCACAGACTGGTTGACATCCAGTGGGTCTTTCATCCTCTTCTTGCCCCCAGGAAAAGGTGATGCCAAAAAGGAGACAGAGAAAAAGAAGAGGCTCGGGGCAAAAGCTCGCATTACTGGGCCTTGAAGAAGCCAGAATTGTGCTTAGATCAGCGGAAAAATGAAAGACAAACAAGTACATGTCAGAATGCCTGTCAACTGGCTTTTTGGGGACAAAGGTAAGCTTGATAAAAATTGCTATCCATGCAGAAAGGGCAATTAATGTAAAGGTTAGATGGCCACTCCAGGCTGCTTAAGTCCACGTGGAACTGTCCTGTTATCAGCAGATGGTATTTCTTACTTTGGTGTCCCTCATACTCAAAAGATTTCCTGCAGACCTAGGAATAGCATCTGAGAGGGCCCGTGACACTTGCCTCTGTTGTTTTCAATGGTCCCACTGGTGATAAACAAGAGGCTGAGAAGGGCCACCGTGACCGCAGTCATCATTACAAGGAGGAAAATCAGGAACATCTCTAACATGGAGAAGCTGCGTTTAGCCATTTCTCCTGAGGAAAAGCAGAGATGGAAGAAGAAATATGAAAGAGGCAAAAAAAACACAGAATCACAAATTAAAATTCATAGGCTTTGAGCTGCCCAAAATTAAGACATCTTAGCTTTTTCATATGAATAGGCCATACCAGACGTGGCAAGTACAGAGCACACTTGCCACTAGTTCCATAACCCATGCCTAAGGCAGACAAGACCAATCAATTACAACACTCTTTGATAAGCTTAGATGGGGTTTCCAAATCCTTTTCAGCACAGTCCTCGCCCTGGAAGCCATCATTATAATTTGACGTTAGCAACTAAGCCAAATTCTATTTGCATTCCTTGGCTACAACATTATTGCTTTCATTTATGGTGATGAGGCTGTCTGCACGTAGGTCTAAGGTGGCACACTTCCATCAACAAGGATGATTGAGGCACCCACACTGCTTGCACTTCTGAGAAGGCTGGCTGGGGTTAGGGCTGTACTATGTGGTCATGGACTAAGAAAAATTATCTTGTCCACATGGAGGTAAAACCCATAACTTTGGCATTTAAGCTTCATGTTCTAACTTCCAATTACTACCTAAGGAGAAAATGGCATGGAGAAGGGAGCTGGCATCTCTGGTCTCAAGCCAGGCATTAGTAAAATTTCCATCTTCAGTGATCAGAAGGATCCCACCCATTTTGTAAGCCCTGTACCAAAGGATGAGGATAAAGATAACGCCCCTGGGTTCTACAAAAGCAGAAAGTGTCCTTACAGATTCCTTAAGATATTTTAGGAGAATTCATCATTACTCAGAGGGACTATAGAAGCTAAAAACCCATATAATGTAGCAGGAGAAGATACAATACGATAGTTCAAAGTTGGATTCCAAAGTCTGAGTCCAGAATTCAAATCTCATTCCGCCACTTGCTGTAAATAACCTTGGGGAAATCTTCCCCAACAATGAGCCTCAGTTTCCCCATCTGTAAACAGGGATATGATGATGATGATAATTTTTGTACCTACCTCATAGAGTTCCTATAAAAATGAGATGATGCAAGTAATAATTTGTTTGTTCCATGGAATGTAATAAGTGCTCAAAATGTTAGCATTTATCATTAGGTTCCAAAATAGCAGAGACACTGTGCTCCTCATTGTCATTAAAGGGAGTTTATATGAGGCTAGCATTAAAGGATTATTGGAATCACAGGTAGGAACTTCAAAGCCCATTTTCTTAATGTGTGCTTTAGGAAGCCTGAGCAGTGAGATGAGCTAGGAGTCCCAAGACTTGTCCTCAAAATGGGCAATATGTGGCTGAGATGCTGCAAACCACAAGAGTTGTAAATTGGCAACAAACAGACGTGTTTAGGATGGTCCAGACAATTTTTTGTTTCAATTTGACTTAGTTGACAAAAGATAGAGCTTACCAAGTTTACCTGTAAATATAGAGTCCACATTAACAAATCGGAAACTTCAAATTTTCTTTCAAAATATTTCATAAAATATGGCAACACTGAGCCAGCATTCCCATGGGCCAAGAGATTTTCATAAAACTTAGTAATTACCACTTCGTTTAGATTGGGTATACTTTCTCCAGCCTGACACATCCGTTCCCAGTGGACTTATCCATCTAAGCTACTACCTGGTCTTTGTAGTAATTTTATTTTGCAATCCTTGGACTGGAGGTTAAATCAGTTTAACAGAAAACAGTTCAGAGGGAGAACTGAATTGAGAGTGGACAAAGACTGGAACATATTCCCAGATTTCCTGGTTATTGACAAGCTTTCCTCATCGATTTATCACCACCATGATGACCACTATCACCAACCACAGCAACAACTTCATATTTAGGGCAAAATGAATTAGTTCTGTAACTCAGTCCCAACTTTCACTGTCAGCCCTGAGCAGTCAAAAAGCACATCTAAGATATGTCTCTGAAACTTTGATGATCCAAAAAAGTTTGCTAGTCATTTGCTGCTGTTTCAAACTTCAAGCCCAGTATGCCTAGTTCTTTCTCAAAGCTTTGGTTTCTGAGCCTTCCTACTAGCTGAGACAGCTTCTGCACAAAGAAGGCAACTCAAAGCAGATGAGTGACAGCTGGACCTCCTAACCCCAGAGCATCTACAAGCAGATTGCATACGTAAATGTGACCACATGGTAGGAGCCTGTGTAACAAACAGACGTGGTACAAAATAATAATTTTTGTTGTTGTTAGTTTTGTTCTGTTGATCTGATGACCACCACCGGCCTTTTTCACAAGTCAACAATGGTACTTAATTAACATTCGAGTTTCCACCTGTTACTTGGATTTCAGTGATGGACCTCATGTGTCTCACTGTTCTGTTTAGTTGCCAGAATCACTGTCAATATATTACTATTCTTTTTGAACCAGTCAGCACTATTTATTTCTCACTGATGATTCAAAACTGAATTCAAACGTTAAATGCCTTGTCTGCCTTCAGAAGGCAAATGCACCTTGGAGAGCTCAGCCAATGATTACAATTTAAAGGATTCTACATTTCCTAAGGGCTCCCACTTAATCCCGCATGATCCTATAAACTCAAGGATGAGGCTCTAATGACACAATAGCAAGTCACTTGCCGCATGTTTACCACACCGAGGTCCCTGTTTTTCAAGACTATGACAGTAAAAAGTAATTACTTAGCAAAGTGGGTTTCTAAAGCTAAGAAAATGAAGTGAAGCTTCAGGGTTTCATCAAGATCTCTGAGACAATGGGATGATTCAAGATCCCCTCCTCCCTCTCCCAGAAAACACAGGCATTCTTACCTGATTCGACCGCTCACAAGAGCTTCTGCCTTCCAATAAAGCAAATGATCGCTCAGAACCTTGTTTCCTTCCCCCTTGCACGTTACTTGGCTAAGACTTCTCAGAACTTTCTGAAGCCTACTGAGGAAAGATTTTCACAGTCATGTCCAGGAGAGCTAGGGTGATTATTAGCATACCTTTGTAGGCTTGGTACAAGGATGAGATTAAAGAGTATTGATAACAAAAGGCTTATATGTAAAGCCTCTCCTGGGACGGCCTGATACTGAGGTAGAAGTCACAGAAGGCCTGTTGGGCTGAAGGTCATTTCAGCCTTTACACAACTCTCCCAGCATGACAAGTTCTATGCAATATCTACAACCTCGATCACAAAATAAAAGGCACCTTTTTTATTTACCACTGGTCACTCAACCAGCCATCGACAGGGAGTGACGATGTATGCTAGACATTAGCGTGAGCTATGGGTCCCATGGGCAATATTTACACCAATTTCAGAACAAAAAGTGATTTTAATTCTTACATTTTCACATATAAAGAGAATGTAACGTTTTAGATGAACTAAGAATGTGAATAACGAATATATAACAGGGCAAGAATGCTACGCAATCATTAAAAATTATATTGAAGAAGGTAGTTTAATGACATGAAAAATTATTTAATATTAAGTTATTTTAAGTTTATAAAACATTTTGATCCCATTTTTGTAAAGTATACATTATTTATATATGTTTGGTCATAAAGACTCCAAGAAAGTAAAGCAAAATGTTAAGACATAATTATCTGTTGGTAAGATTATGGGTAGGTTTTGTTTTCATCTTTTCGATTCCTCATATTTTCTATAATAGCCATGTAACACTTTTGTAATGGGGAAAACAAAATGTTTTATACCTCCTCTTGGAAAATATGTGCTATATAATAGCATGAAGTTAAACAATGGCCCACAAGAGAGGAAAAGAGCAAGAAATCGACAAAACCCCTCCTTTTTTCTTAGTAATCCAAACTGTCCAGGAAGCATTTTGAAGAAGACGACATGGGCCACTCGCTTCCTCATAGAGCTTTAAGAGACACCAGCCCCCAAACTGAAATATTAGAGAGATAAACGCCTTCAGACGGAGCACTTAGTAACGTATCTTAGCTACCTCTCTATTTCTACAGAGGGGAACAGGTTAAATTATGGTATTAAACAAGTTTTTTTCCTTCGCGCATTTATGTTGGAATTCTTAGTTTCAAGCAATAGAGCCCAAATCTAGCTGACTTAAGGAAGGGGAAAAAGAGAGAGAAGTAAATTTACTAGAAGACAACAAGAAGTTGAAGATGGAGCTCAGGAAGCCCGGGGATCAGGCAGGCCAGCTCTGTTGGGGGAGGTGGCAGGAGCCATTGCACAGTGTCTTTAGGGCATCTCCACTGAAATGGATGCACTCCAACAATTTCAGTCTTTATGTTGCTCCACTCAGGATTCAATTCCTGAAAGACAGCATCCGACTGGCCTAACTCAGGTCATATGCTTAGCCCTTCTCTTGAGGGGATCCTTAAATAGAAATCTCAACAAGACCATACCGGACCAGGGAAGGGTAGTTCTCCAAATAAAATCAAGGTAAGTAAAAACCGCAGATACCCGCTAGTGACTGCCATTGGATTTCCTTCTCCCACGCTTCTCTCTCACAGTAGGAGGACCTCTAAACTGCCCCTGCATTCTCTTCCAGACCTCTCCAGCCTTCTTTCTCTCCATAAAAAGGAGCCATGCCATGCTCATTCACGCTGAGACCTGCTGGGTGACCCACAATCTAGTCAAATAAGATCAATTTACCCAGAGTTTTAGTAGATGATAATGGCATAATATATCATTTCTCCCAGACGACATTTGAACATACCTGAACACTAAGGAGGTGAGAGTCAAGGAGTTCCAAGCAGTGTGGCAGAGCCAGTGGAGGAAAGACGTTGGGCCAAGGGGACTTGGGGTGCCCATCAAAACAATTGGGCCCTATAGCCAAGGATAAATCGACCTTGGGGTGAGGGGAAGTATAATCCTTGCAAATATATTTTATTTCCATCTGAATGACCCTCAAATAAATCGTGTTAGCTAGGATTAGAATGAGTGTCCTTCTCTACTCTCTACCCCAGGATGATCACTCGTGTACACATATTCTACCCATTTTACAGATGAGGAAACAGATAAAGAAAGATTAAATGGCATCCAAAACAGGAAACAATGGTTAACAAAGTGAGCATGATTTGGGCTGGCCTGGTGGTATAGTAGTTAAGTTCGTGTACTCTACTTTGGTGGCCTGGGGTTCACCGGTTCAGATCCTGAGCACGGACCTACACATACTGCTCATCAGGCCATACTGTGGCAGCCTCTCACATACAAAATAGAGTAAGTTTGGCACAGATATTAGCTCAGTGACAGTCTTCCTCAAGCAAAAAGAGGAAGATTTGCAACAGATGTTAGCTCAGGGCCAATCTTCCTCACCAAAAAGAAAAGAAAAAAGTGAGCATGATTAAGGAATAGTTATTCCAGGATGTGAGCCCAAGTCTCCAGATTCCTAGACAAGACCATTTGCCTTTCACCACACTCTTACTGTCTACATCACCTTGACCTGGGCTCTGGCATGGCAGTCTCTAGGGATATGCAAGTCCATGTGTTCACTCCTCATTAGCAGATGATGAAACAAAGCCATATCCTCTGTCTCTTAACATCCTATCACAGAAGGAAAAACTATCCAGCCTGAATGAGGTATCAAGCCAAAAGAATGTTTCTCCCAAAATCTCAACTCCCAAACCATTAAACAATAGTCATTGCACCAAAAATTCTCTTAATAGTATTTACTTATGCTGACAGAGTAGGAGTCTTAAAAGGCTTGATGCTAATTTCATATGCTCCTGCTAATGAACACATCCTTTTTCATTCTTTAATTCTTGGGATAATGAAAGATTAAATTACTTTTAAAAATATATAGTATTTCATATACACACAGATTGTAGTCTCTAAATTCTATTTCTTGCTAAAATGAATAACTGGTTGTGAGTCTGGGGCAGGAAATACATGAACCAAACCTACAACATTTTTTCATATCAGAAATCAAGGAAGTCATCAAGATAATTAGAATTGTGTCAAAAAGAATGAGAGGTTCCCACTAGCCAAAAATGGATCAATTTGTGCATCAGTAAAAAAAATAACTGCAATAGATTGAAGTAAATCAAATTTGCTTTAATCCATTGTGCCATAATAATACTTTAAAAAAAAAAAAAACCTCATTGATTACCTTTAACAGATGCAAGGGAACCAATTTGTTTTTCTGAAAACTGGTAAGCAAAAAAAGGAGAGGAGGATCAAGAAATCAAAAATGTACTCTGCTTCCCTTGTATAAAGCTACCTTGGGAAGGCCAGGTCATTGATGAGGGATAGTTTCTCACTATGGAAATATTCCAGCTAATAAATGAGGGAAGAATGACTCAGAATCTAAATATTTTGCAAACTCCTAATGAAATGATGCATCTAGGCAATGATCATCAACAGTTGGCTGCTTATGTTGCCAAAAGAGAGACAACCAGTTATTGGAGCCTCTGGATGACATATACAATCTTACCTCTCAAGCGTCTTATCAAAAAGTTCAACCCGAACTGGGTCAGCCTCTAGATCTAAGTGCCTGTTCATAAGAAATGCAAAAGACCACTGAATATGTTAGAGGACAATGTGGGCAAAAGCAAAAGCCGGACTGTGAGAGACTTTGTAAGACAAATGACTCAGCTTCTTTAACAAATAAATTGGGAGTGGAGAGGGAGGGAAAGAGGGAGGAGGGGGAGGGGGAGGGGGAGGAGGGGGAGAAGAGGAAGGAAAACAGGAGGAGGCGAAAGAGTGGAGAGTAGAGAGAAAGGGACGGGGAGGAGAGGAGACGGAAGGAAAAGAAAGCTACAGGTTAAAAGAGGCTGGAAAGACACATCAATCAAATGTATGTTGTAAGCCCCAAACCATCATTATCTGGAACCTGATTCAAACATACTTTAATGATTTTAAAACATATTGTTTTTAAAAATTATGAGACAATTGGGAAAATTTGAACACTGACTAGATATTTGATAATCTTAAGGGATTATCGTTTAAAGTGTTAGTGTAATGATGGTACTATGATTATACTTTTTAAAAAATCCTTATCTTTTACATGCATCTAAAACAGATAAAAAAAAGAAGTAATACCAAAAGCACAAAAATTCAATCGATAGATGGATGGTTGATAAACAGATGGGAGGACAGATGGGGGGGAAACCAGCTTTGTTCTTTAATATGCCAGGGGACAGGAAAGAGGTGGGTTAAAAGCACTGTTGGCAGATATTGTAGAGGGCGCCACTCAATACGCTTTCTAAACCCATCCAGTATGCCAAGGCTGGACCCTCATTTGCCTAGAGCTCCAGATGTAGTTTAGGTTCTGCCTTTCAGATGCACTAGTGTGACCCTTTGATTCCGAACTAAGCCACTTGGGGAAAAAGGCAGGGGATGGGCCATCCATTTTACTGGTTGGATCACGGCAGCATGACTAAGCTGGCAGCTTGATGGCTGCTTCTGGATGCTACAGCTGCTTCCTCATTCTATGACCATGACCAAAGCACCCCGTCCCTAGCACCTCTATCCCTTAATAAATCCCTTCCTTCTTAAGCTACCTGAAGTGGATCTTGCTATGGCCAACTAAGAGCCTCTCCAAGGTAAATCTCACAAAAGTGAGCATCGGACCTCCCTTTGGAGAATATATGCATTCCCGTCATTGGACACTGTGTATGCCACACTGCCTGTGGAAACGTTTTTAAAGTTAAAAGTTACAAGCCATCTGGCACGATGAATTTTCCGTTAGGTCTGAAAAAAGTTAGTTTTAAGTGCACAGGGCTGCCATAGTGGTACCTTACCACCTTATGGATTTTGCACAGAACCGAAAAATCCCTTTGAACCCCAAAGTAGTCCCATCATCTGTTGACTATTTATAGATTCACCTTTTCACTTGTCTCAGTTCAGTGTTGACCTCAAACGGCAAGCAATAGCAGGCAAGTCCCTTCTGTTCCAAGCTGGAGAGAATGTTTCTTATTAAACCTCTTCTGCACCTGTCATCTGTTGAGGCTGAGACTGTGACTAAGGGATGTGCTTCACTACATTAGGGAGCTCAAGTTCATTCTATGAGGGAGGTCCCAGCTCCCACCACAGTGGCAGGGCATGGGAGGAAGATGGAGCCTGACAGAGGAGCTCTCTTTCCCTGGGGATTCACAAAGCTCGTGTCCCCAGCAATACTGACAGTCCTGCTTTGCTCAGAGAAAGGGGTAGATAAATTCCTCTGGGGCTACAGTTTCTCTCCCCATATTGACCCCAGTCCTGCCTTCAATATGAAGGGCAAAAGATAAAGACTTTGAGGGTATGGGAAAGACCGGAATTTGTAATCTGAAGATTGAGGCTTTTTTTCTTGGTGACCTTAATCCCTCTAAGTTTTCTTCTCCTTACTGGAAAAATGGAGACCAACAAAAAAGCTATCTCACAGAAAGATTCACATAGACAATATGAAAAAACTTCTTTGCTAACTCTCAAGCGCGATGCAAATGAGTTATTATATTAACTATGCTGAAGGTGGATGCCCAGGAGTGGTGCATTTTAAACCTTACCCCACAGTTCTTTTCTTGGTATATTCCTCATGCTTGGTTCTACAAATCTCTCTATTAGAGTTTGACAAACTCAGCCTTGGGGAGAAGGAGTGTCTTTTGCTATTTTTGAAACATCCAGAGGGTTTAAAATCTAGATACAATTGGAATTGCAAAACTTCCCCAAACTGTTGGATAAACAGTGCAGGGCTATATAACCTTTGCAGAGTGTTTGGAAATTATTCTCTGATGATTTCTCTTTTTCCAAAACCACAGATAAGAATTTATTGCCTTTGGCAGTGACAAATTTGACCTGTTTGCCATACAAGATTATGAAGGCAGATTGGGGGAAAGTAGGCTGCATTGGCATTTATCATCATTTCAGGGACAGCGTGACAATGTCTCTTGATATAGTTCTTCCCCTCCACATAAATCTCAGCTGCTTAGCACCTCCCACTTGTACTATGCACTTGTGGAAAATGTACCATACTGTCCTTTGGTAGAATTTGCAAAACAAAGGATCAAGAGAAAAAGAAAGCAACTTGCTTGTATCAAAGTCCAGCCTGACTCAGTATTCTCTCTGGCCAGTGGGGGAAAGGACAATCTGAGTGGAACTGAGCATGAAAGCATATTGTCTTTCTTGTATTGGGCAGAAGCAAGCGTGAGGAGGAGACCCCCCCTGGTAAGAATTGCTCTCTTCTCTCCCAGGGGTAAATGCACTGGCCACCAATCACAGAGGACTCCCATTAGATAAGCCGAGAAGCAAAGGGGAGGGGAACTGGACCATCCCCATGTTGGAGAGTAAACACACACCATCTCTCACATTGTCTCTTGCTGCAATTTGTCTGACTGTTCCCAACGACAATCCATTTAAGATCCAGGGGGAAAGGAAAAAGTTCTTGCTCTAGTGTATCTACCTGGAGGGATAATGCCTATAGGAGGTACTTAACATCCTGGGTTTGTCATTGATTTGAGATGGTAATAAGGATTACGTGGCACCAGAAATAACCAAGCTTAAAGAATGCAGCCAATGAAATGAGAGGGGGTGTCTGTCTGATGCCCCCTCCACCGTGTGAAGGCTAGGACCAAGAGTCGGTGTGACCCAGAAGCTGAGAGTGGGTTTGGGTCCTGAGGGGCTGAGGTTAGAGTAGGGTTCCTCAGGAGTCAAAGGGGCCAGCCAAGGAAAGCCTGTGAGAGAAAGCCAGAGCTCAATGATGTGGGGAGACCAGGCAGGAATACCAACCTTGTAGGAGCCAAAGGCAGGATCCAATTCAGATATAGAGCCAGGACAGGGCCAGGCAGAGATGGAATCTAAGCTAAAGCAGGTGAGGCACAAGTCCAAAGGAGTTGGTGGTCCTGGGCAAAGACCCAGCTCACCTACAGGTAGTGTTTGTGCCTCCATTTTATGGGTCAGTAGATTCGAGAGACTTGCAGGGTTGGGCTGGCTGATCACACCAGGACATGAAGGTCAACAATTTATTGAGCTGTTACTATGGAGACATTTATCAAGCCAGGGCAAGAAAGACAGTATTCTTTTAAAAATAGTAAAATATAAAATGAAATAAACTCATGGAACATTTAGCATGTTCCAGACACTGTTCTAAGACCATTACCTGAATTGTCTCATTCAGCACAGCAATCTTTTGAGGATGGTACTATTTCTATCCCCATTTTATATTTGAATTAAAAAGCAAAAAAAAGGTATGAATCGTAGAGAAGTTAAACAAATAGCCAAAAGTCATACTGCCAATAAGAGAGCAAGACAGATTCAAGACCAGATCACCTGCCTTAGAGCCCTCTAGCTTAACCATCAATTATACTATGCAGCATCTGCCCTTTACTAATATTCATATATCTGATATCTTTAGAGTAACAATGAAATAATGCCTACAAGTAATCAAAAATACAAAGCTAGTAATAAGAAGAAACCAAATGTTTAGATTCAGAGATTGTGAGGAGAGGCAAAGATTCCAAAGTCATCCAGACATCTCGTCATCCAGTCTAAACTCCTTGTTACATAGATAAAGTTAATTTGCCTGTCCAAGGTCACCGTGGTAGAGACTTGCAGCACTCGTTCCTCTCTGGTCCTCCACTCCATTGTGGGCATACAGGAAAGTTATGCTTTCTGGCCTCATGGGAATTTCTGGTCAATGGGCTGTGAGTGGCAGCGACGTGTCACTTCTGTACCAAAATATGTAACACAGAGGCATTTGGAGAGGGTGTGGGTTCTCCATGATCTCTATTCCTCTGCCATGGTGACCCTGATAACTGCATGCCCCAAATGTTACGTGACAAGATCCCTGAGTCACCACTTGGAAGAAAACTACATCAGAGAGTCATCAGACCATGAACGTGCTTTGCATAAACAAAAAATAAATGTTTATGTGTTAAGCCACTAAGATTTGGGGAGGGAGGGGTTATTTGTTACCATAGCAAGCCCCCTGCCCATCCTAATTAATATAGTCACCTGATTAACACCAATTAATGAAGATGACTCCTTAGCTAAATTATAAATCTTATAAAATTTATTTCAGTCCAACAAAGCTGCAAACCAAATGGTGTTATTTCTTGATAACCACATGCAGAAAAACGAAATTGAACCCCTATCTTAACACCACTCACAAAAATTAACTCAAAATGGATTAACTCAAAGTTAACTTGGAAGGCTTAAACATAAGACCTGAAACTAAAACTAAAAGAATACATAGGGAGGAAGCTCCTTGACATTGGTCTTGGCAATGATTTTTTGAATATGACACACAAAGCACAAGCAACAAAAGCAAAAATCAACAAGTAGGACTACATCAAACTAAAAAGCTTTTGCACAGCAAAGGAAATCATCAACAAAGTGAAAAGGCAACCTACAGAATGGGAGAAAATATTTGCAAATCATATATCACACGAGGGATTAATATCCAAAATATATAAAGAACCCATAGAATTCAATAACAAACTAAATCTGATTAAAAAATGGGCAGAGGAACTAAATAGACATTTTTCCAAAGAAGACATTCAAATGGTCAACAGGTGCATGTAAAGATGCTCAACACTACATTTCAAAATACATTAAAATCTAATTCAGAAGTCACATTTCATGCAATCTCAACTCCAAGATATAGTTAAAATGAGAAGTAAATATAAAAGGCCTCCAGGTCACAGAGCCTCATGAAATAAAGTTCATGCATTTCATACTATAGGAGAAGCTCTTAGGCTCACGCAAAGCTCGGAGACTTTTAATTTAGATACACTTCTAACCAACTGTTCTTTTTCTTCCAATCACAGAAAATTAGAACACTTCAGGTTTCTAGAAGCAGGCACACAGGTAGTAAAAGTGATAGCTCAAAGAGACTCAAGTGAAAATGACTCAGTCCATGATAATAATCAGTGGTCAGAGTGACAACTTGAGTCATTTTTGTTTAACAGTCTCTAAGACAGCAGAAGAATATCTAACATATTTGAAAGCACTTTTCTCCAAGATGGCTTTATTTCTTTAAGTTTGGGTTTTAAAAGAAAGAACCTCAAGTTTTAAAACTATCAAAAATTAAAGAGGGAGACAGAGACAAAGAGATAACTAGACTAATCCATTTTTTATTAGGGTGAAATTTATCTTTTATTTTCTGCATTTTATTTATTTATTTTATTTTATTTGTTTCTTTTTTTGGTGAGGAAGATTGGCCCTAAGCTAACATCTGTGCCAATCATCCTCTATTTTGTATGTGGGACGCCTCCACAGCATAACTGATGAGTGAATTTAGGATATGAAAAGTCACATAGAGTAAATAATTTAATTCTCCAAATAGGCTAAAAAAGGTGTCAACTTTGCGAGCCTATTCTTATGCATCATCAAATGAAGGATAACCACTGCTAAAACTAGAGCTTCTGTTTCTTTTCTTGGCTATATAAGGAGGACTGTGCTCACCTCAGACTCCATCTTGGTTGAGCTCATAAGTCAGTGGTCTGATTGTATGGGACTTCTAGAAATAACGAGTTGTCAACTAGTTTAGTCAGGACCAGTGGAATAGAGCTAAGGTCTACCTGCTTATTCACTTCACTAATCAGATAACAAGCTGAACTGCCTCTTTATGCCCAGGTGAGCTGAAACTTTCATGCACCAGACGAGATAAAGGTTCTCTGCAATTGAATAATTATATTGATATTTACATAAGAGAATTGATAACAGGTGGCATCAAGCTGTGATCCAGTTGTCAAGCATGTCGCCTCACAAATAAGTCCCAAGGTAAAGACATGATTGAAAACTAGCATTTTCTCCATTCCAATGTGTTAATTCCAGGGTTAATACGTTCAAAAGATTTAACTACTGGTTCACCCTAGGCGCTGACCAATCAGAACACATACCAGGGTAAACAACTGGTACACCTGTGCCAATGTATTCCTGCTGAACATCCACCAGCCTTGGTGAGTCGTTTGTCGGTTTTTTTTAACCTGGAATTATGAATTGGCTGGGGAGTTTCTTCCTTCATAAACACAATCATTCAGTTATAAGCCTTATAAACAGAATGAGTAGTCATCAAAAAAAGCCCTCTAATCTCACCTCACACTGCTGAAAAATTACCTCCATCCACCACGAAGGAGACAGGCCACCCAAGAGTAGGTTTTACATAGACCCTTAAGAGCACCATTAAAGGGAAAAACATCAGAAAACTGGCATGATGTTCCTGACAGGCCTGCCAGCACCGCTGGGTGAGGATACCTCCAGCCAAACCACAATTCCTGCCATAATGAAACAAAATTATGAGACAAAAGAAAACATCTTGCTCTAGTTTAGGCAAGTTATAAGCTAAATTATCCTTGAAAATCCTTTGGAGGGAGAAAAAACAAGCCTAATTTGTAAAGGAGAAAAATGAGGTCATAAGCAATTGACGGTGGAAGTGAGTAGGCAGACACATTTGTCAGTAGCTCTCCTAAGTGTCGAGTGCTTTACAGCAGGTAAGTGACTGAGTGAAACTTGCAGTGTCTACAAGAGAACTGCGCAGATGCGATGATGAATAACAATGGGTGTTGAGGAGACAGTGGAGATCAGTGAGGACTGTCAGCCAGAAAGTGTGTGCCCATCTAAAGGGGACAGCCACCATTCATTGAGGCCCTGAGGAAATGAAGGCCCAATGTTGATGGATCTTCCCATTTTTTAGTAAAAAGTCAGTCATATAGGTGTTTATCCTAAATTTCTTGATTTTCAAATGTAGACAAAATTTTGGAAAAAATACTTTTTTTATCTTTCTTTAGGTCAACACCATGTGTGTGACAAACTGAACATATGCAGGTCACAAGTTGCAACCTCTGATTTAATCAATTGCTTCATTCATTCAAAAACATTTTCTGAGCATCTACAGAGCACCAGATACTGGGCTAGGATATAATTCATAAGACGAAACTCCTGCCTTCAGAAATCTTACAATCCAGTGTAAAATAGAGATGATTCCCAAGTGATTATAAGTGGACTACAAGTGCCTCTGGGGTATATAACAGGGGACCCTAGCCCAGACTTTGAAGAGGGTCAGAAAAGCTTTGCCAAGGAAGTGATACCTAAGTTGAGACCAGAAAGGTAACCACTAACCCAGTGTATCTGTTAGCTTTGGCTGCATAACAAACCACTCCAAAACTTAATAGCTTAAAATGACAATTTGTTTAGCTCATGATTCTGTGGGTTAGCAATTTGGCTGGGCCCAGCTGGGCAGTTCTGCTGATCTGGGACTTGGTCATGCATCAACAGAAAGCTGCTAGGTTGGTTAGAGGTTGGCTGGGAGCTGCTGGTTTAGGATGGCCCCAGCTGGGACACCTATCTCTGTTTCACATGGTCTCTCATTCTCCAGTAGGGTAGCCCAGGTCATTCACATGGCAGTTGGGCAAGTTTCCAAGAGAATAAGTAGAAACATTCAAGCCTTTTGGAGGCCTAGGCTCAGAAATGCCACATCATAAGTTCTGCTGCATTGTATTAAACGAAGCAAGTCCCAGGGCCAGGCCAGATTCACGGGAAGGGAAAATGGTCTCCACCTCTGGATGGAAGTCACACTGCAGAGGGTGTGCATACAGGGAGAAGTGAAGACTGTGGCCATTTTTGCAGTATATTTCACCTGATAAGAAGGCATGGCATGTGCAAAGACCAGAAGATAAGAGAGAGCAAAGGGAGTTTGGGAACCTCCAAGTTGTCTGGTACGACAGGAGCAGAGAAGGCCAAGAAGTCACCGAGGAAAGATGTGACAAGTGAGGTCAGAAGTAGCCACATCATGAAGGGGCTACCATGTATGCAGCCCAGTAAAAGAGAAAGATTGAAAAAAAAGGGGGGGAGGGGACTGGCCCAGTAACACAGCAGTTGGGTTCACACTTTCTGCTTTGGCAGCCTGGGGTTCACCAATTCGGATCCCAGATACAGACCTACGCACCACTTGTCATACCATGTTGTGGCAGGTGTCCTACATATAAAGTAGAGGAAGATGGAAATGGATGTTAGCTCAGGGCCAATCTTCCTCAGCCAGAAGAGGAGGATTGGTGGCAGATGTTAGCTCACAGCTAATCTTCCTTAAAAAAAAAAGAAAAGGAAAAAGGCTTTCACCCTGCTGATTATCTATATGGGGAATACAAGACAGGTGCAAAATAAATACAAGGCAAGGTTGAACATAAGCATCCTAAATAAAATGCTCTGGGGGCTCATCCAAAGGAGACATCATATCTAGTTTGAAAAGTTAGGGAAGGCTTCATGAAAGAAGCAGAAGTCAAGCTGAATTTTGCCTGGTAGAGATAAAGAGGTAAAAGCATCAGTGTTACCTGAGGTGCAGGGGAAGGGAAGCCTGAATTATATATAATAGCAAGCGGTGTGGTTTGGTTAAGCTGAGGGTAGCAGTTCTCTATCTTCTTCTACCTTGACCACCTGAAGGATGATGTTCATTTGTGACACTCTCCCACATTCATACGCTGATAATGCCAGAGTTCAGACAGGATATGGTGTTGCGTAAGATCGCCAGCTCTCTGGTGATAACCTCACCCTCTCCTGCCCACTGGTCCATTGTGACCCTGAGTTTGAGTTCCGCTGTCACAGGCTTTTGTAGGGGAGCAATGGAAGATACAGCTGAGAAGATACGTTACAGGCAGAACCTGGAGGTTCTCAAACGCCAGGCTGAGGAATTTTAACTTAGCAAAGGCAGTAAAGAGTCCCTAAATGTTTTTGAGCAAATAAAAACATAAATTGAGCTGCATTTTGCAAATATTCATCCGACAAAAGTGTGAAAAATGGAGCAGGAAGAAGCTAAGAAACAATGTTTCTTTGCTATCCCCTGGTCACGGCAGGCATCACTAATTGATCAAGGGACTTTTTCTTGAGAAGCCCAAACAGATCCTCCAAATTCTTCCAAACTTAGTCCTCCAAGGGTAAAGAAGGAGGTGGAGCTGAAAAACGACTTGGAACTTAATGGCCACCCTGGGGCTGGAGACAAGCAACCACGTAAGAGGGGAGACCCCATTTGGGAGAGAAGCTGAGCCAAGTTGGTACGTGGAGGTGACAGTGGAAATGGAAAGGGGGAATACATCCGAGAAGTGTTGGTGAAGTATGTCGCTAGGATCTGACACTCGCTGAATGTAGGAGGTGAAGGAAAGGGAAAAACAAACATCACTGCAATTTTTTAAGAGTGGGAGAGAATTGTGGTACCACTAACCAAGAAAGGAGACTTAGAGAAACAAACTGATTGCGAAGGGAAGAAGAAAATGGATTCAGTTTGAGTACTGGGTATAAGCACCAGGCCTAAAAGCATTAGAATGAGGGCTGAGGTTAAGGTTTGCAATTACAACAACAAACAGAAATCTCATGAATATACTATTTCTTCCAAGATTCCAGCAACCTTGAAAAAAGGTGTATGGGAGAGAAACAGACTTCTTATTTCTCCTAACAATATTACATCGTTCAAGATTTCTGGCAGAACCCAGAAGAGGAAGAAAGGTGGAAAGCAGTGGCAAAAGAGTTTTGTTTTTGTTTTGCATAAGAAATGCCTCCTGTGTTGCATGCCAGGCCACAACTCGAGCTGAAACCTCACGTTTCCCACTCCATCTTTCACCCTGTGCTCTGTGTCTGAAGTTCTGACTTCAAGAAACACATGAAGGGGCCAGCTGGCAGCATTAGTGGTTAAGTTTGCAGTGCTCTGCTTTGGCAGCCTGGGGTTCATAGGTTCGGATCCCGGGTGTGGACCTGGAACCACTCCAAGTCACACTGTGGTGGTGTCCCACATAAAATAAAGGAAGATTGGCACAGATGATGGCTCAGGGCCAATCTTCCTCACACACAGACGAAAAAGAAACACATGAAAGACTTGATCAATTTATGAAATTCATTTTTCTGCTACCTCTACCTTCAGACAGTTTTCCACGCTACAAAAGTGGGGGCCCATCTTCAGAGGAGAGGAGCTGAATTTTCAGTCGTTCCCTTTACAAGGAGATGATAAAGAATTGTGGCTTAGAGAATGAGTTCTGGCTTAAGATTTCTTGTGCTCAGATCCCAGTACTGCCTTAACCTGAGGAAGTCACTTGATGTCTCTATGCATCTATTTCCTCATCTGTAAAATAGGAATAATAGTATCTACCTCTTAAGGTTGTTACCAGGATTAATTGAGAAATACATGGTAAGTGCACTCGATTATTAAATAAGATTTCTTCATAATTTGTTGTTGCCGTTAGTGCTGAGTTGATTATGACTTCTGACTTTTGTCTATTAAATTTTATATTTAGCAGGAGGCAGCTGTTATTTACTAGGAAATTCATACAGAAAAAAATCAAGCCATGGTATTTATAAATGTAGCTGGGTTAAAGTAAAGGAGAGATTATGTTGGCAGTAGGTCAGGGACCCAGGGACGCCTTAATTTTGCTCTCAGCCCATTCTCTTTTTTAAAGATCCCTGAGAGAAATTCATGATCGGAGAATAACACAAGGCATATCTGATACTTGTTGGGGCCTGGGTCCTGAGCCATAACGAGCCGGGCTGTTTGGCCTGGGCCACAGAAGGGAGAGGATGTTGCTAAAGCTAAAGCCCATAGCTGAGTCACAGATCTCTTTGCTACAACAAGGGGCAACACATTGACCAATAAGAAGGAAAAGAACCATGAACACCCAGAGTATTTGCTGCAAACCTCGGCAAACTGGCTCCTTTTGTTTTGTTAGAACCATGGAGTCCATTCTGATTTCTAGCGACTCTGTGCATAGCAGAGCGGAAACGTGCTCTGTCTTTTTGCTCCATCCTCTCTCCTTCCAGCATTCTATCAGGCAGTACCCCGCTGCTATTCATAAAGCCTTCGTGGCCAGTATTTTTGGAAGTGCGTTGCCAGGTCCTTCTTCCTAGTCCCTCAGTCTGGTAGCTCTGCTGAAAGCTTTCCACCATGGGTGACCCTGCTGGTATTTGAAATACTGGTGGCATAGTTTTCATACTCACAGCAATATGTAGCTGCCACAGTATGACAACCGACAGATGGGTGGTGTGGATCCCTGACCAGGAAACGAACCCCAGCCGCAGCAGTGAGAGTACCGAATCTTAACCACTAAACCATCAGGGCTGGTTACTTCACAATTCCCTTGATTTTTTTTAGTTTAGACACTCTTATCAAGTGCAAATGAATAATTCCTCTTATACACTAACATAATCCATGGAGAGTTCTCACATTTTCTAAAAGGAAAATTTCCTTTGGTTTAGCATGACTAGACCAAGAACTTTAAGAACCTATCAATGAACGAGTGCCTCCTATAGCGTAATTCTCAGAGACTTCCCCACCGTCTGAGAAGACAGAAGGTGATGTTGGCCATAGAGTTAATCTACTGTGGGTGCCACTCAGACCCAGTCTCCATGTATATGAAGTTAGGGAGATGGACTTCAACAAATGACCTTCCACATTTGGGCTTGGCAAATTTCTTGTTTGTGCTTCTATTAACCCAAAAAGGTAAATGAGCTGGAAAAGGATTTGAGTACTCTTTGACCTCAGCTCCAAAGATTTACTTATAAAGTCTTCTTATTATTAATATAGAAATATAAAGACAGGGTTATGTGATTACATTAGCATAGTTCAGAGCCAGCCTTGACAGTCTAGCTGTTACAGTTTGGCCTGCTCCACTTCTGCAGCCTGGGTTCAGTTCCCAGGTGTGGAACCACACCGCTTGTCTGTCAGCTGCCATGCTGTGGTGGTGGCTCACATAGAAGAACTAGAAGGGCTTACAACTAGATTATACAAGTATGTACTGGGGCTTTGGGGAGGGGGAAAAAAAGAGAGAGAGAAGAAGATTGGCAACAGATGTTAGCTCAGGGCAAATCTTTCCCAGCAAAAAAAAAAAAAAGATTTCCTTAAAAAAAAAAAAAGAGAAAATTAGCCTAGTTCATGGATCTGAGCATTTAGGAAACTAGTAGCTTGACCTTGAAAAGTGACCTGTCCAGAAAACTCCCCATTTGCAAACCCAGAGTTGTCCCACTAAGCAAACATGGTCCTGGGTCTATCATAATGTTTGAAAACAATACAAAATAATTTCTTCCTGATGCTATTTTTTCTCCTAATGTCTTAAACCAGCACATCATTTCTTTATCAAAGAATTTTCTGCAACAAGTATTGGCAGTGGTGTGCTGTTAAGTGTTTGACAACTGGCTCTCCAGGAATAAAAAGCCCTGGTGTATAACATTTGCCAATTTCTGTGGTGTGAAAACTCCTACCACGGCTGATTTCAAGCTACCAAAGGAAGTCACTGAAAATGAAGTTGGGAAGATCTGTACACAATTGGCTCTGATGAGCCAGTATGAACTTTCTTCAACACAACATTGTCACTGCACAAGCCACCTCTTCAGCCACCAATGTGGCATCTCTCAAGTATAGTATCAGATGACAATGCTGTCCTTGGGGCTAGAGAGACAATGCGGAGCAGGAATTGACACTGGATTTTCCAGGTGGCTGTCAAAACCATGTCCAGCTGATATACACTGCTTTCTTTTGAATCATAAATACATTTTAAGGCTTTTTTTTTTATGTCAGCTGTTCTTCCCAGACCAGGCCAGTTTGGAAGAGCAATCAGGAAATGTGGGTAGCAATAAAAACAATATTGAAAACAGTTCCAGGAGATTCTTTGAGGCCCTTAGGCACCTCATTCTTGGCAGAATCCCAAGAAGCTCACATTACCCTCTGAGCAGACATTAAAATTCTCCTTCACAGTCACCAGTGCCCTTCTCTGCACTGCCCTCTTGTGGTTTCAGGGGCTGCCATAACCTAGGAATGACTAACCCCTGACCACCTTCTTTCCTTCTCTTCAAGTGTCATATTGTCATAGCAGCTGTTCGCAGAAAGCTGTGAGAAAAAGCCTCATAAACCTTGGGTACAAATTTTGGATCGTATCTTTTTGGAAAAATTTGGGACAAATTCCCTCATGGTGAATGGGAAGATAGCTGAGTGGTACAATTTAGAGTTACAGGCAAAAGCATCCCTTGCTGCAGGGAGCCTGGGTGTCAGAGTTCCATCCTTTAGGGTGACCTCTGATATTCAAATCCAGCAGCATCGGGTGATTCTTATCCTCCTGTTTTGGAGTCTTGATCCCATGGATGATATCCATGGATGGATAACTGGCCATTTCGAAGTTTCTATTACCGTTTTTTCAGGGGTGCTCATTTCACCCTGATGCTAGTAGAACATCAGGTGCCTGCCCCGAGGGATGGCCCAGATTAGCTTGGTTCCTTCTCGCCCTCTCTACAGTGTAGTTGCATTAAAGACTTGATGTGGTCTCCACTTTTCTTGCTTACTGTTGACTTGACCGGTCTCAGCAAAGAAGCAGGCACTTCCTCCTCTGAGGGGAGACTAGACAGACTGGCAAAGCTCTCACTGCAGAAAGGCTTTGGGAAGGTGCCTGTTTGGAAGAATATTCAGAGCTGGCTCCAGGCATCTCTGCTTTAACCAATGAGGCAAGGTTTCCAGGTATCACTTCACAGCACAACTGTTTCCTTTTGGCAAAGGTGATTGGGATGGAGGCGTGCCTCTCCTCATCCTTTTACCAAAAAAAAATCGACTTCACAGGATTATGGAGGCAATACAGAGAAAAAGTATGTGATATTGCTGTGTAAACTGCAGAGTGCTGAAAAGATGCTAATTATCAGAACAGCAGTTCCCCAGACAGAGTTAATGACTTAGCCCATTTCTTTCTCTTAAACTTTATGCACTCTTCTATTCTGGTACTTACTATTTAATGAGTGTGTCTCTTCCCACTAGTCAATTTGGTGTTAGGGTCCCATCCTTTTCCTCTCTGTATCACCAGTACCATCCCAGAGGTTTGCATACACGATCCCAGTTTTACAAATGAAGCAACTGAGGCTCAAGGAATTTCAAAGAGATAATAAGTTGCAGACATAGGATTTGAATTCACATCGTTTGACTCACACTGCAGTGGTGACATCACTCTGACACATGACAGAAGATAACAAAAAAATTCCTGATGAAGACATCAGTGAATAAACCCTCCTCTTCTTCAACGCTTGCCTTATGAAGACTTTGCTTTGCCAATGCACACCCTATTTTGGAATCACTAGGCAACTACTAAATACACCAAAGAAATCAACCAGCTGGTTTACAGAGGAAGAGGTGTGGGGGCTAAACAATGGAAACTGCAGGATCCTGAAGTAGAAGGGAAAGTGCAAGGAGGCACAAGACAAGGAGTAGATTCTGTGGCAGTCCAAGGGCAAAGGCACTCACTGTCAGACACACTCATCTCACCTCAAGGATAATACATACCAGTGGTCTTCATAAGTTTTTGCTCATGAAACCCCTAAAAGAATTTTCTACTTCCTCGCACATTTGAAAAGATCACCTCTAAAGCTTCATGTGCTTAAATACTTGAAGAAGTTGTATTTTCTCATTTTATGTATATTATATGCATATTTTAACTGTATTTTGGCCAAAATCGTGAGCAGCAGAATCAGCGTATTAAATTTATGGAAAATATCCACAGACCCTAATTAGCCAAATCAACTTCATCATCAAATCAGGCAGCCAAATCAGAATTACTGTTAGAAAATATCTGACTTTGTTTTTTATTTCCAGTAAATATATTTATACATACACCCCGACCTCATGGTAACATTCTCACTCCTTAGTTGTCATTCTAAGGTAGTCAGAGAGACAAGACACAGAGTCTTTGGCATGAGTTTGAAACCAAGACAAAATGAGATGTGGTCATTTCTGTTTGCTTTGCTCTCACTGCTCTCCCTCTGGGGCAGTGTGTTCTGAAATCATCCCTTTACGTGATGCCCATCTGATTTCTATATACCTTGGGACCATAGGGAGATTGTATGCCCATAGTGAGATTCCAGATGAGTGAGAAGTTTGCCTTTATTTTCTGAAGCGGAACTCAGATGAGCTCTCAGGAAAAAATTCCTTGGGAAAGCAGTTCAAATGGAAGTTGAGGATCTGGAAATGAATTCCCTTAGATGCTAACTATGCCCACGTGCCCCTGGAAGTCTTCAGGCCCCTTCACCTGCAGCAGCATGTGCATTGTCTTCTAGATCCTGCTCCCACATCCCAGTTGCCCTCCTCTCAGGACTTGGTATTCTCCAACTGGCCCCCTTGGCCACTACCCCGCAGCACCCACCAAGGTTTCTTTTGCTCGCCAATCCTCTGCCTTCAGAGTCCAGCCTCCGAATTGCTGATTCTCACCATCTTTCCTTCATCCTGGAAAAACTCCATTACTTCAGGGAGAGTGATTTTAAGGAGGTATTAAATTGATTTATAGGAAGGTGTCAATGACTGATAGCATGCCAAGTTTTAAGGTAGTGTTTGCATTTTTCACAGAGAAGCTTTCTTACCGGAAGGAGTCTCTCATTGGTTGAAAATTCAGTCAAATGTAAGAGAAGTTATGGGCAGTGGGGAAGACATATCCTAGATGATTCTAAGACAGTTTAAGACAAGTTTTGATCACTGTGCTGCAAAGCAGTAACTAGTTAAGTAGGGCTTAAGCCTGACAAGTACATGCCATATTTTAAATCTGCGGGAGGTGCTAACTGGGAAAAAGTCATCAGTGTCACTTAGTTGGTGGATGTTGCTGTGGTGCCAGAAGGGAGGTGGAATCAGATCCAGACAAACTTTTCTAAGTCCCTATATCCTTGGAAATTCCACCAAATCCGAGTCTCTGGGGTAGTTCTAATCTACTCTAAATCTCAGACATTTTTTAATCAATAAAATAGAGATGTGATGGGAAAGGCCCAGGTGACCCAGTCAAGGAGACTCATTCAAAGAACTGAGATTCTAAAGGTTATTTCAGGTCATGACTAAAGTCATCAAGTTTTAAGAAAGAAAAAGACCATATCCGAGATGCTACTGCTCTCACTCAGGCATATGGTAAATTTAGAGAAGTTTGCTCTTGAAGCCTAAGGATATGAATCTTACTTTGCAAAATGGGGTAGGAAAATGGATTTCTGCCACTTGGCTTCACCAATTCAGCAAATAAACTCTGCAAACCAAATTCATATCTCCAAACGTAAATATGAAGATTTACAGAAAGAACAGCCAAAAGATAGCTTTTGAATTCCACTGTAAGTATGACATTCAAATGACCTGACCACACCACATTGGAATTCAGACAGAATTAAAGAAAATCTCCCATCACAATCAGAAACATCAATGAGTATGAAGAATCTGCTCCCCAGCCCCCATCCCATCCCTGTTACTTATGTTCATAATGAACAGCAGGCTAAGAAACATCTGTTCCTTCTCAATGTCCAAGGGATCTTGTTTGCAAACGTGAACAACCATCTTTGTTCTCTGGGGAGAAAACAAAACACTATCAATCAAAGCAGAGCTACGTACCCAGACCTGCTGCAGCAGATGCCTGTTCAAAACCGCCTGTCATTCCTGCTGCAAGCGAGTGCCCGATGCTTCTGTATCCTCGGCCCCTGCTCTTCCCAGCAGTGCTGCAGGTTAACTCTTAGAGGCTGGATGCTCAAGCCAAGGAAGCCAAGGCTTGCCAACTTAACTACTTACGTGCTGACTCATGCCTGGAGCAGGAGGCACCCCAGCTGAGGCTGCTTATGGACACACCCTTGCACCATTCTTGGAAAGTCAAACCTGGAGTTCGTCCTTTTGCATCCTACACGTACACAGCCTGGCAAGAAGCCATTCATTTTCTCACACTGACCTGCTTCTCCTATTTGATTTGGAAAATATTAAATTCTTTCTCCACCCCATCAACTATACACCACTGAGAGGAGACTTTGTAGGACATATCAGCAGAGAGATGGAAGTTAGGACCATTTTGGATGAGTGAGTTAAGCTTGGGAGAGGGGATGCCCACACTTTTCTAGAAAGGCGGTAACTGGATGGAGAAAACTGATTGCAGGTAGGCACCTTGGTACTTTGGGAAGCAAATAAGACAGTGTTTACATTTTCCCTGGTGTCTTTCCCAGGCAAAACCAGACATCAATATTCCGCAGTATTGCCTCTGTTTTAATTACATAGTTGCTAGGGCCCCTGGAGGAAAAGTTCATTCTTCTAAGGCTTTTGGACCCAGATTAGAAGGTATCAAAGGCAGGAAAAGAAAGCAAAGGCTTTAACATTTGCCCAGGTCTTTGAAGTCCACGTCATTCCACGCATGTCACATGCAGGAGGCACAGAAGCCTAAATCCCTATAGAAATTTTGCCAGTTTTCCAATTATTAGTGGGTAGCTTAGCATAGCAGCTAAAGGGGTAAAAACATGCCCCTCATCCTCAGGTGAGTCCCTGGTTTTCTTTAGGCCATAACGGAGTCCTCCCTGGGATTCATAGGCAAGGAGAAGTTGGGTGCAAGGCAGGGAGGAGGGGTCTAAGTGTTGGTAGGAAATTGATTGCTGCAGGCAGGCAGGAAATAGACATGCAGCTGTGTGGGAATCTGGGGTTAAAGTTCCCTGTTCTTCCCCCTGATTGGAGCTGCAGAGTTGCCAGCTAGGGTTTATTAGCTACTAATTGGGCTCCAAGGCTCTGGGGACTCCTTTGCCTAAAGTGCATCTACCTTGGGGGCCTGCAAGCTCCAGGGAGTGCAAATCCATCAGTGTGTAGAACACAGCCTGTCTCGGAGACTGAATGTGTAATAACAATAATGGTGATAACAATAGCAGCAGCTACTATGTTGAAGGCTTAGTGTATGCCACATGCTTTTTTCTGTGGCAAGACCTGCTAGTTCGTACACAGAATCTGAGTCCATCTCTTTTTCCTCACCTCCCCTGCAGTCAGGAGTAGCTGTAACTGAGGTCTGGCCGATGGAAAGTGAGAAGTGATAGACACCAGTTCCATTCTTGGCCTATGAAACCCTCCCCATGTGTGATCATCCAGGCTCCAGGCCCAGACTGGGAGGGAGACACCTACAGTGACCTTGGAAGTTACAGAAAGAAGAAAGTGAAAGCAACAAGAACCACATACAGAGAGCTGCTGACCTTTGCAATTACTTTTAAATGAACAAAATTTAAACTAAAAAAAATAAAAAATTGGATGCCAACCTAAAAATGTGTTTTTCAAAATTTTTGTAGGGATATGTAAGCAAAACAGTTTAAAGACCACTAGCCTACAGAACATAGGCTAGACTCAAGCGGGGATGAAACGCACCCCAGCCCGGGCTCTTTCCTTTATCTTTGTCTGTGACGTTTCTCCTGATCAGTCTCCCACTCTGGTCACAGGAGGCTCTTTATGGTTCCTGATGTACCTGCCCTGGCCCACTCCGGCTCCAACTTTTACCCTCGCCCAGAACACTTTCCCAGCTACTCCCCTCCTAACTGAATCATACCTCACTAAGGCAGTTTCAAAACACGGCTGCGAATTCTTTGACACTCCATCCGTGGAAAAGTGGGGATCTATGTCATCTCCCCTTGAATCTGGGTGGGCTTGTGACTGCTTGTGTCTGACAATAGAAACCATGGAAGTGATGCCATGTGACTTCTGAGGCTGGGTCACAAAAGGCCACGCAGCTTCCATGTTTCCTGGAACAGTCCTTCTTGGAGCTGTTAAAAAAAAAATTCAACTGAGGACACTTTAAAGATCTTATTGGCTTTATTCAATGATTCATGAATCGGGCAGCATCCAGTATAGCAGATAGAAAGGAGCTCCAAGGAGCTGTATAAAATGAAAGACTTTCACAGGCAGAAGGGAGCAGGAACAAGGAAAATATACCATGCAAAAACGGTGGGTTGGTTACTGCAAGCTTACTTTATGGGATGGCAGAGGTTTATCAGGCAGATTACCTAACTGCTAGTGCTGATAAGGTGATTCCTGATTGACTAGTTTAAGATTCCATTTCTGGGAAAGTAGAAACTGTAATTAAGTCGTGGTGTGGTGACACGAGGCTTAGAATAAGCAACTCCATTTTTGTCTTGTTTCTAACAGAACCCTGAATCTCTGTGTAACAAGTCTGGAAACCCTGAAGCTGCCATGCTGGAGAGACCACGTGGAGGTGCTTGAGTCCCAGTCCCAGCTGAACTCCTTCCAGCCTTCCCCACGAAGGCACCTGACAGGCAAGTGACTCAAATCTGTCTCCAAACCAGTCCCTCCACCAGCTGAATACCCTGGAGTGAACCCCATCAATGCCACATGGAACCAAAGCATCACCCAGCCCAGCTGGCCTGAATTCCTGACCCACGAAACCATCAGCCATAACAAAACTGTTGTCAATTTAAACCACTATGTTGGGAGGCATTTGTTATGTAGCAAACATAAACACCCTCCTTCAGGACCCAAGGCAGGGTCCACGTTGTTCAACAAGCTTTCTCTGACCATTCTACCCACTTACCCATCAGAGTTGTCTGATCCTTTATAATTCTGGTCTTGAATTATGTTTTTTTAAAATAGAGAATTGTCCTTTTCCACCTAGAGTCCAAACTCCTTTTATTTCACTAGATTTCTTTGTAGCACTTTATATAACAATGAGTGAATTCGTTGATTAATAAGAACGCTACCCATGTAACTTGAGTCGCATCTATAATGGTAGGTGGAGGGGCAGGGGCTGGGGAGGCGTGCTTTCTACCTGGTTCTGCTCTTTCTGGGCACCAGAATCTTTACCGTAATGATCAGTAGTATTTATCCAATCTAGTATTTATTCATGTATTTATTAAGTGTCTACTATTTAGCAGGCACTTGTTTAGGCCTGATGATAGAGTAGTGAACAGAACAAAGTCTTTTTCTTTGTGGTCCTTCCATTCTAAATGGAGGAAGAAAAAAAACCTAAAATTAAATCTAATTTATTGCTATAAGTGCTAAAAAGAATAAAGCAAGCAAAATAAGAGGTGGGAGAAAGTTGTTTTTATAGTATGGTCAGAGAGGTCCTCTCTGATAAGGTGATATCTCCATAGACACCTGAAGGAAGCGGGAAGAAAGTTGTTCTGCCTGGGGGGATGCATTCCAGGAAAAAGGAGTAGCAAACACATGGGTCCCCAGACAAGAGCGTGCTTGATGGGTTGGAGGAAGAAAAGACAGCCAGGGTGGCTTGAGCAGAGAGGGCAAGAGAAGGAGCATTGGAAATGTGGTCAAGGTATGTGGGGCAGAGGTACAGGGGGTGGAGGTCAGGAAGGACCTTAGAGATCAGGGTGAGGACTTTAGAGTTTGCTCCGAATGAGACAGGAAGTCATTCGAGATTTTTCGAGCAGAGCAGGGGCATGGTCTGACCTTTAGAAAACTTACTCTATGATCTGTCACCCAGATTCTACGTGGAGCTGCAGAGAGGCAAGTTTATAAGCAGTGAGACTAATTTGGAGGCTTTTGCCAACATCAAATCAAGAGACACAGACTAGAAGGCTAGAAGTGGAGACGATGTGAAGTGGTCAGGATATGGTTGTGTTTTCAAGGCAGAGCCAACAGGATCTCCTGTCGGGTTTAGAATGTGAGAAACAGGAGTCGAGAATGGTTCCAAAGCTTTTTGGCCTGAAGAACTGGTTGAGTGGAGTTGAGCTTTGCCGAGATGGGGAAGAGTGAGAGAGAAGTAGGGTTGCTTAAAGAGAATCGAGCATCGGGTAACTCTGCAAAACAATTTTGGAGGGATTCTGTGACTCAACACCTTATGAGAATGACTCGCTGAGGTTGGTTGGGAGTGATCTAATATCTGCAAAGACAATGACGGATGAAATTTTCCCCGAAAGGTGGTAGGTTTTTAGGTGGTACAGAGTGGACATTTTTTCTTTCAATAGTTAGTTTCGATAGGTTTGATGTGAACTAGAAATATAAATTATAGAATGAACCCAAAGAAAGTTTTAAAGGAATTCATTGAAAGAAAAATGCTAATTAAATAATAGTACAAGTGATAAGTGGTTATGGGGAAAATCACATCAGCTGTACACTAAGGGATGAACTTTGGGAAATACTGGTATTCAATTTAATACCCAATTAATTTAAGTATCTTTAAAGGTCAGTGTCTAAGAAGAGAAGGCTTAGCCACTGAGTCTGTTCTGATCCACCCAAATTCTTATCCATTTACAGTTGGCTAATTGTCTTCTCTGATCTCCCACCACGTATTTTTTTTCACATAAGATCTACTCAGGGGTGGTGTGTCCCATACCAAAGGCCAAAAATAGCATTTGTATATTATTCTCACCCTATGTTCATATATAATTGCCCAAAGTTCACTCTAATTGGAGCCTTTATAATTTGATGGATTTCAAGAGAAGAATTTGCTTTCTTTCGATAAACCGTGCACAAGCCAGTTGCCTCTATTGACCACCTGTCTTCACACAGCAGACAACTCTGCCCTCAAACCCCTGAAGGCGGCCCCGTCTGGGTCTGCATGTGGCTCCTGAGTGCTCTTTAGTGCTTCAGCTGACAGAGTTTGGTGGAAAGAATCCCTTCCTTCTTAGGGTGGAAACTGGAAAGAAGTTACCCCATGAGCCCCAGAACATGACCCTTGCTACTGCCTTCCCGTTTAATACACACAAAGCCCGTTACATTCCATTCTCAAAACAGCCCTATGAGGTAGCTAAGATTTCACAGATAAAATAACATCCAAGGCTCAAGTATCCTGGCTTAGCTCATTATAGAGCTTTGGCCTTGCTGAATGAAGTATGTAAACTGAGAGGAATTTGAGAGAGAATGTGGGACAGAAACCTGTGTTGATGGAGTGGCTGCAAGAGGAGGTTTAGGGGAGAGAAACTCTGAGGAAGAGTGAGGGACGTCTAATGGGGAAGTCTAACTTCATTTTTATGGAGGATTGGTGTAATTTCTTCCTTAAATGTTCAGTAGAATTACCAGTGAATTCATCTTGGCTTCTAATTTTATTTTTTCACTTTTAATTTTGATAATGTTTGTTATAGCTCCATTTCCTCAAGGCTGGTGCTGGTAATGCTGTGTCTTCATCCAGAGGCCAGTAAATTAGGTATATTCAGGTTGTGAAAATTAATCTGTATGTGTTTTTTTGTGTGTATATAATACTTGGGTAAAGTTTATAAAAATATACTTACTCAGAAAAAAAAATTTTAAGTATCTCTGATTCAAACTGACTTAAATAATATGGAAAGTTATAATAAGCTCATATGATGACTCCAAGGAAGGCAGCCCCACAGTTGGCTACCTCCACGTCCAGTGATAGCACGAGGATGCAGTTCCCCTCCCTGTGTCAGCTCTGTCCTCAGAGCTGCGGAAGTTCTAGGCGTTCTATCTAGACACAACCCTGCCCAGAGAAAGGGGATATTTTCATCCACGGGTTTCTTTTTAAGAGCAAGAAAGATTTCCTAGAAACAGGTCTGGCAATTTCTCATAAAATTGAACATACATCTACTCTATGACCCAGCAATCCCACACCTGGGTATTTACCCATGAGAAATGACAGCTTAGAAACGTACACATGAGTGCACACACATGTAGAGTGAAATAAGCCAGACACAAGAGTACATGGTGGGGGAAAAGAAATCATTGATGGATAAAATGGGGACAGGATAGAGGGTTGGCCAGGATTGACTGGGAAGGGACATAAGGGAACTTTCTGGGGAGATAGTAATCTTCTATATCTTGATAGCTATTGGAGTTAATAGGTGCATGCATTTTTCAAAACAGCAAATATACACTTAACATTCCTGTATTTCTTTGTCTATAAATTTTACCCCCCAAAAAATCCATGAGCAAATTTTGAATTTTAATTAATGATATGAATGCAGAAGTATTTAGGGAGAAGTGAACTGATATCCGCAATTTAGTTTGAAAAGCCTCCCCAAAAAAGAATAATTGACAGATAGATAAAAAGATAGACAAATGGATAGATATGTGATAAAGCAAATACAATAACAGTAAAAACTAAGTGGTGGCTATATAGGTTCTTATTGAGAAATTCTTACAAATTTAGTGTACACTTCAACATTTTCATAATAAAATATTAGTGGGAAAAAGAGTTTGTACAAAAAGGGTTTTGAAGCCACATAAATTTGGAAAAATACTGGTTTCATGAAATTTAATTAGGTTTCTTTACCGCAAGATTTATTGGAGTCTTAAATATACTGATACAAATGCTGATTTTATATGTGTGTGTGTGTGTAATCCCTAACACAGATTTTTTTTTTCCCTATCAAAACCCAGCTAAAAACGATGAGAGAATGCTGTGTTCTCCTGTACCTAACGTTCACTTGATGTCCAGTGGCCACCGCTCAATGACTCCTGTCCCCTTGGGCTTCAGCCCCAATACCACTAGCTCATTTCTCTTCAGTCCTGGGCGTGTGAAACAAGCTGCTCTAAATCAGAACAGAAACCAGCAGGTCTTTCCAGTGAGTTTGGCTGCCTTTCCTGCTCTGACCTCCTTTTAGCAGTAGGAAGATTGCCATCAACTCCTCATCATTTTGCCAAATGAAAAAGACTTGGATTTGGGCCCCCTCCATTCCCAAGAAGAAAATGGATTTCCTAGGGCCTGGGCAAAGTCATTGTTGTTACTGATTTTAATTGGTGATTAAGCTCTGAACACCTTGAGAATTAAGCTAGTTTTGATAGCCCAGATCTACAGGAAGCCAAATTGTCACAGTTCTCCATACTTACCATGTGTTAAAGTGACATTTCAGATATCTTCCCTTCTAATTTTGGAGAATTTTTGTTTGATTTTGCACTTGGTGAATGTTAATAGTATGTGGGGGTTATGTGTGCTGAATACATTGACATTTTCTCTCATGAATGAAGAACCATATCTCCTCTACCCAACAACAACTTTTGCTGTGTTCTGGGTGCAACTGGTGCAGAGGATTGTGGGACAAGACCCCTGGCTATATTCTTTGCTTCAATTCCTCTGTCCTCTGGCAGTTTCATCTCACAGTGCTCAGGAACCAGGAGCCCCAGGGGAAACCTCATTAGGCAGACACTTGTCCCTGAGGGTTCAGAGCATCCGCTGTAAGCTGCATGGGAAGGGAGATGAAGCTCTGTCGAGTCATCTGGTGTCAGCTCATGAGCACAAGAATGTGCTCCAGAATCCAGTACCAGTGACATTTCCAAAGCAGACATGTGCCAGCATCACTAATTGGACACAATTTCTTTTCAAGCCATTTACTTTACATGTTCATCCCTGGAGCCCATGGGGAAATGGGGCTAGCAAACGCCTGCAAATTCATCTACCGGCCTCTGGTATGGAGCCTGCAAGGCTCATTGAAGCGGTTGCCTGCTGTGAAAAGGAAGTTTGTGCTGCAAACACACCATATCCTCACTTCTTACCCCTGCCAAGGGCTGCTGTCACAGCCTAACACCAGCCAGAGGGTGAAAGGCTGCCTTGGCCAACAAGGCTCATAACGAACACACGTCCATAAACTGGGCAATGATTTGACTGTGGCCTCTTGAAACTCAAAGCCAATGATTTCAGAAAAGCCTTCAAAACAAACATCATTTTAACAGTCAGATTGTGCTTTCACCAATTTTTTTCCCCCTCAAACATTCTGAAATATCGGGGACATTGCTACACATCCCCAAAGGGAAACCAGATATATGCCTTTCCACGGTCACAGGCTCTTTATTAAAAATAGGATGTATAAAAGACAGTCTGCTTTGGCTGAAACCTTCTCTTCCCTTCCCCTCTTACGCCAATAAATACTATTAGCAGAAAGCAATTCAAACAATACCAGTTCCTACATGTGACGACACAGAGCTGGCAAGGGGAACAGGCTCCAAGTGCCAATCAATCATGGTAGTCACACACGTGTCTGCTTTACTGCTACCCTGGCTCATCATCCAAGGTGACCATCATGCTATTTCAATTGGTCGCTACTCTTAGCAACCATCGTGCACACACATCAGACGTTCAGAATGATAGAGTGAGTCTTTGGTATCAAAGGCAATAAGATGTCAATAGGTTCAGACTACTGATAATGTGTATTTAGAAATTCAAATAAAGGCTGAGTCCGGGCTTGGTTTCTTACCCAGTCTAGCTTTCCCTTTCTGGCTGGGGCCGGCCTTTTCATTGACTGGGACTTCCTTCTGGCTTCCCAGCAGCCTCCTTTTCATCTTTCTCTTTCTCATTTCCTTCTCCATAATAACAGTAATTGTTCACTGAGCACTTAACTTGTACGCAGGCTTCACCATTGCCCCACATTACATGACATAGGTAAAATCATCCCTATTTGGCAAGTGAGGAAACAGGCGCAGAGGAAATTTGCCAAGGGGCACAGCGCCAGTAAGCAGCAGAGCTATGATTTGAACCCACAATGAGTCTATGCCCGTGTGAATACACCATACTTCCTCTGTTCCCTCCTGGAGTTTCTCCTCCCCCCTAGACAATTACTCTTATTCTTCAAAAAAACGATGGAGCCATTCATTCATTGATCCCTTCAACTGACAAATCTTTTTTGAGTGCCTAAAACATAAACAGAAAGAAGTGCTTAGCTCACTTCCCAGACAGAACGTGTTTCCTTTGAACCTGTTATTTTCCCTTTTTCCATTCCCCAAGGCTTTTAGCTCACACAAACAAGCAGGTACTTGCACAATCCACTATGATCTGCAGAGTCCATTTCATTCCAAAATGGCACAAGGTAGATGGTAACAGTGGTTTTACGGTTTCTAGTTGAGAAGGTGTGAACTAGAGCAGCTTGTGGGGATCAGGATATCTCAAGGAGGTTAGATTCTTTAGTGATGACCTGGATGACTCAAGTCCTTTCAGAATTACTCTGGGTTTATGTTTGAATGTGACTAATTACACTTCTCCAAGCACTATCCCATCTTAGACTTACACTCATGAGAGAGGAGTTGGACAAAGCTCTAGGTGTGAAATAAAGGTGAGTGTAATATCCTGGTTGAAGTTCTTGTTAGAAATAACACGAACTGGGATGTTATCTAAGGGAATAACAACCCTTCTTATTTCCTACTCACACTGAAAAATGCTTTGAATCACCAAGTTAAAATATTTTGAACTTACCTTAGTCCAAGCCAAAAAAAATAACATAAAATAAAGCCTCATCAAAAAGAATGAGAAGAAAGTAATGGATCAAATAGAAAATATTGTACACCATAACTTTGACATAAATAGACCAAGCATCCTGGACTGTGGGTACCTGATATTTTCTCTTGGTGTTCTGAAGTTCCTTATCAGCAATTGTATTTGTTACTAACCAATGTCCCTGGCAACTCTTTCCCAGACGCTAACTTGGGATATGCCACACGGCTCTCAGACAGCTAGAGCAGTCAAATCAAGTCATTCAGGAGAAGCCCTCTGGATTTTGCGCTTTGCTTTGATGCTGGGCTACATCGCAGGTCCTCTCTAGGAGAGTAGTCTAAAGGATCTGGCAAGTCTTGCAGTTAAGAAACCCAGAGAATGGCCTTAAAATTCCCAGTGCATGCTAATTAACATCCCCTCTATTGTTCAATCCAGTGTTCATTTTCCTTATGTTCTCCTGGACCTCTTGTGTGTTATGAGTGCAAAGTCATTAAAACAGACTTTAATACCCGTTTTTAGTTCTTAAGTGTTGTTAGGACACACATTTGTGCATCTAGCCATTAAGAACACCCTACAGATAACTGCTCATTCATCGTCTCCCAAATTTATGTGACCATGAAAACTGTCACCAATGGCTTCTGGTTTCAGCTTCAACATGTAAAGAGCTTGGGAGTCATCACTCCTGTTCTTAGAGCAAGAAAAAGCTGAACTGAAAAATGATTTTTCTTGGACCTATTATAGGACTGGGGTCACAGGTCCAATTACCACCTCAAAATCTGGAGAGGCAGGTGCATCCAGAGTCACAGCCATATCTGCTTACATTGAGTAGAAGCCACTAGAGTCCTAAGCTTCTAGGAACACTTACAGGACAACTCTGCTGAAGTGCTGGAGGTGGACTGTAGACTAGTGTAAAAGTGAGAAACTCCTGGGGGCTGCTCCTACTCCAACCCCTTCTACCCTTCCCATCTGAGTTATGGGGGACAAAATGTAGTCAACAGGGGTCAAGGCTTCAAAGAAATAGACTGGGAATGCTGCAGTCAAGGAAAGGAATAAAGGCTAGGGGGTAGAAGGGTTTAACGCCACATTTGTGAAGGTCAAGCCTGGCATCACAGGTCCATTGAAGATTGAGATTATAGAACATTCCTTCTACCCTACACCTTACCACCAGACTAATAGGGCTCTAGGATGGAAAAACGTGAATTACACCTAAAAGAGCTGCAAGACACAGATTCTCTCTAAGGATGACTGCTTAGGGAAGCCCAGAGTCAAGAGGGGGGACCAAAACAAGTACACTAGAAGAATCTGGAGCCTCTGGAACCTATAGCTACAGCACACATTAAATATAGCCCAACTCCTAGACAGATTAATATAAATCCTCACACTAAAGGCCCATTTACCTAAGATCCTATTATCTAAAACGATATGTCCATCTTCCAACAAAAGAGTACAAAGCATGCCAAAAGGCATGGAAAAAGTCTAAAGATACAAAGCAAGCCTCAGAACGAGACTCAGAGATGACACAGATGTTGGCACTACCAGAGAATTTAAAATAACTATGAATAATATGTTAAGGGCTCTAACGGAAAAAGTAGACAACATGCAAGAAGAGATGGGTAATATAAGCAGAAAGATGGACATTTTAAGAACCAAAAGGAAATGCTAGAAATCAAAAACACTGTAACAGAAACGAAGTGTGTCTGTGATGGGCCCACAAGCAGACTGGACACAGCCAGGGAATCATTGAGTTTGAAGATATGTCTATAGAAACCTCCCAAAGTGAAATACAAACAGAAAAAAGAATGAAAAAAACAGAACCTCCAAGAATAGTGGACTAATTTCAAAAGGTGTAACCTATGCACAATGGGAGTACCAGAAAGGGAAAAAAGAGAAAAGGGAGAAGAAATATTTGAAGTAATAGTGGCTGAAAACTTTCCAAACTTAATGACAGACATCAAGCTACAGAACCAGGAAGCTCAAAAACACCAAAATTAAACACAAAAAGAATCTATACCTAGGCATGTCATATTCAAACTGCGGAACACCAAAGGCAAAGAGAAAATTTTGAAAAAAGCCAGAGAAAAAGAAGACATTACCTATAGAGGAACAAACTTTTTGTGAGAAACCATGCAAGCAAGAAGAGAATGGAGTGAAGTATTTCAAGTGTTCAAAGAAAAAGATGATCAACCTAGAATTCTATGTCCAATAAAATTATTCCCCAAAAGGGAAGAAGTAAGGACCTTCTCAAACAAAAATAGGGAATTCATCACCAGTCAACCATCCCTGCAAAGAATGGGAAGTTCTTCAGACAGAAGGGAAATGATACAGGTTAGAAGCTTGTATCAACATAAAGAAAATATTAGAGAAGAAATAAACAGAAATAAATAAAATCTTTTATATTGATTATTCTTAATTGATCTAAAAGAGAACTACTTGTCTAAAGTACAATGTATGGGGTGATTACTGCATACAGGTAAGTGATATGAATGCCAGCAATGTTATAAAGGACAGCAAGAAGGAATCAGGAACACACCATTATAAGGTTCCTGCACTACACTTGAAGTGGTAGTGTTATTTGAAGCAGGTGGAGATTAGGTAAAAATGTATATTGCAAATTCTAGGGCAACCACTAAATTTTTTCCCAGCTTTGTTGAGGTATGTAATTGTTTTCTTAAAGAAGTATAATTGGTATGCTAAAAGAAGAGAGAAAACAGAATCATAAAATGCTCAAAGCTAGGGGTGGGCCCGGTGGCGCAGCGGTTAAGTTTGCACATTCCGCTTCGGTGGCCCAGGGTTCACCGGTTTGGATCCCAGGTGTGGACATGGCACTGCTTGGCAAGCCATTCTGTGGTAGGTGTCCCACATATAAGGTGGAGGAACATGGGCACGGATGTTAGCTCAGGGCCAGTTTTCCTCATAAAAAAGAGGAGGAGTGCTCGCAGATGTTAGCTCAGGGCTAATCTTCCTCAAAAAAATAAAATGCTCAAAGCTAGAGGAAGGCAGAAAAAGAGGGAAGGAAAAGGACAGAATAAATTTAACAGAGAAAAGAGTTACAAACATGGTAGATATTAATTCAACTATGTCAATTATACTTTACATGTGAAAGTTCTAAATACATCAATTAAAAGATATTGTCAGATTAGATTAAAAACAAGATCCAACTACATGCTGTCTACAAGAAATACACTTTAAGTATAAAGACCCAGAGAAGTTAAAAGTTAGGAGTGGTAAATGATGCTAATACTGGGACTGGCCTGGTGGTGCAGCGGTTAGGTTCGCGCGTTCTGCTTCGGCGGCCCGGGGTTCGCCAGTTTGGATCCTGGGTTTGGACATGGCACCGCACGGCAAGCCATGCTGTGGTAGGCATCCCATATACCAAGTAGAGGAAGATGGGCATGGATGTGAGCTCAGGGCCAGCCTTCCTCAGCAAAAAGAGGATTGGTAGCAGTTAGCTCAGGGCTAATCTTCCTCAAAAAAAAAAAAAAAGATGCTAATACTAATGAAGCCATGCTAATACTAATCAAAAGAAAGCTGAGACTGCATCTTAATTTCAGACAAAGGAGACTTCACAACAAGGAAGATTATCAGGAATATAGAGAGATATGACATGATAAAGGCATCCACTCTTCAGGAAGACATAGCCATCTTAATGTGTATGCACCTAACAACAGTGTCAAAATACAAGAGGTTCTGGGCCACTATGGCAGGGTGCTCTGGGCCAGCCACCATCCCGTCTTATGGTGTCAGCCTTCCCTCATCTGCACCTGGAATGCCATTCCTGGCCTCTGTAACCACACCCCATGCAACCCTCAACACAGATCCATGACATCGGAGGTTGCATACATCTGGATCTGGACGCCCTTCCTTTTTTTGTTGTTGCTAAACTTTGAAAAAATAGACTCAGTTTTACTGATGTCTGCCTTAAAATCTGCAATAAACTTTTCCCCAGAATTCACATAAGACCCTCAAATCTTTACATTTACCAACCATGGTATGTTAATGGGTTAACAACTATACACAAGTACTATTCCTAATAATCAAATGTTACACAGATGCTATTGTGATTAATAAACCACAAACCCTTTTGAGAATATTGCTAAGTTCATAGCATACATTTTCTCATTTTTTAGATGCTAAACTACACCACTGTGCCACACCAGGGCTCAAGAACTAAAAGGGTTTCTCAAACGTGCAATAAACATGAATTTATGGTCAATGCTCACTCCGTTTTCTCTGCACTAACAGTAAGCCAGAGCCATTCCCACTGTCCTGTCGCTCTGTGGAATGCTGCTGCCTCATCCACTATCCAAATCCTTTTCATCCTGTGGGGGCCAGCTCCAGTCTCCTTTACTTCCAGCAACTTCCCCTCACTCTGAGTCTGTCTCTCACTGATCACGTCCATCTCGGACCTCCTCGTGGGAGCTGGAGTCTGGCCCTTGAGGGCAGGCATCACTTAATATTTTTCTGACTTGTTCTCTGAACTAGCAGACAGATAAGTATTTTAAGATACTGATAAGCAGAGTTTAAAGTCAGTAGTTTGATTTGTCCTAAGGAAGTTTTCTGACCAAAGGGAAAAAAAGAAAAGATATCAGTATCAAGGGATCCAAGTAGCATATTCCATTTCCTAGTTAATTCAAAACCTGGTAGGTTTTTTTTTGGTGAAGAAGACTGGCCCTGTGCTAACATCTGTTGCCAATCCTCCTCTTTGCTTGAGGAAAGGTTGTTGCTGAGCTAACATCTGTGCCAATCTTTCTCTGTTTTCTATGTGGTACAGCATGGCTTGATGAGCAGTGTGCAGGTCATGCCCGGCATCCAAACCTGTGAACCTTAGGCCGCCAAAGTGGAATGCGTGAACTTAACCACTATGCCACCGGGTCAGCCCCTAAACCTGGTTGACTTTTTGTATGATAATGCTCAAGTCAGAGTTAGCATGCGTTTCATGCGATAAACATCAAGTTTATGAGATATTTATCAATTTAGGTATTTGGTATACAAATAAAATATACAGCAATTAGGAAACTGACAAAATTATTTTCACACCTCATGGTGTGAATTCTCTGCTTCTCAGCTGACAATGAATCATCTTACTTAGCTTTACCACCATAGGTGGTATGATGTCTATGCACATTCTGCTCACTGCAGACTTTCATTGACGAGTTTAGGAAAGCTTGAAGTATTTGTAATGGGTGAGCGGAGGGCGGGACTCCTATCAGATTTGCACCACTTGCACGCCCTTGGGAAAGTTATTTAACATTCTGAGTCATCTCCTTTAAAATGGGGGTAATAACTACACCTTGTGGTTGTGTGAGGGTTAAGAAGATAATATATGTAAAATGCCTAACTTGTAAACTGAGCAAAATAAAGAAGCTATTGTCTAAGGCTTAGGCTTACCAAACTAAAGGACAAACAAGCACATGTCCTCATTCAGGCAGGCATTATCATTCTCCAGAATACAATGAGGCTTCTCTTTGTCCTTCCTGAGATTTGCAGACTAGAGGGCTACAAGATATGTCAACGCGTGAATCAGTAGTCAAGCATGAAGAGCAATCAGCAAGTGAATTTCTTGGTCCATAAGTACATGAACTTACGATGATGAATTTTCTTATATAACTAATTTCACCTTACAAGAAAAGATAGATCCTACTTTTAGTGTGAGCTAATAATTCATTTTCAAGACTCACGTTACTTTCCCTTTCAATATGCAGCACCTGGTCAACAGTCAAAGTCAGTGAAAGGCTGTAACAGTTAAGTACAAACCTATCCTACAGTGTTGCTCTATTGGCCTTAAGAAGCCACTACATTTATTTTCTCTGCCTGAGACACAAGTCCTAAAGCTCCACGCAGGGGATCTAAGAAGTTTTACCTTTCCAGCCTGTCTGGACACAGGCTTTAATAAAGGCAGCCTCCACTGTTCCCATCTTCCTTTCTTCACCACATCAGGAATAATATCTTGTTTTCTTTTTAAAAAGTTATTTTGCATTACCTCTGACTATCAAAGTACTATGAATGTATTTTTCATTTCAGATCTACTTTTCCTTCTCATCTAAACTGGAAAAGTGACATTACTTTCAGTTATAGGGAAAAAAGTTAAGTCAGTGACTTGATTGAGAATTGGAGAATTCAAACTTGTTGGTAAACAGTGTTCTACAGTTTGAATTTAACTTATCTGTGATTCTTTTATATATCTATTTTTGGTGAGGAAGACTGGCCCTGAGCTAACATCTGTGGCCAATCTTCCTCCTTTTGCTTAGGAAGGAACCTGCAAACCCTGGGGCACCAAAGTGGAGTGCACTAACTTAATCACTATGCTACCAGGCCAGCCCCTTTTTTTTTTATATATTTTTAAAAATACACTCAATCTGCAGGTCACTGAAGAGTAGAGCACATTTTAAAGAATCTTATTAAGGCCCCATGTCAAATAAACTCAGTGAAGAAATTCTGAAACTCACGTTTTCATCTTGCTTTAATGACTCCATTTACAACTTTTGTGACGAATGTGAACACATTAGAAATAAGAGCCATTTATTTTAAGTATCAGTTTTTATTAAAAAGTGCATTTTGATTAATTTATGATCTAGGTAAGCTGTTAAGATATCAGTATACTCTCTGGAATAGTAACTTTACAAAGATTTAAAACAAACAAAATTTTAAAAGCCTTTTTATTTCCTTCACCATTATTGTTGTACAATACAAATATCACCTTGTGAATACACAAAAAAACCCTACGGAAGATAATTCTGCTGCACGTAAAATACAGAATGGATATATATACTTCTTCATTCTTAAAAAACTATTTTGTTCTCCACATTGGCAAGTATAGAATAGAATACTTCCCCAAACATACTTATGTTAGGAGTAAAACTTAGAATTACATGCAGTTTCTGCACAAATATATTTTAAAGAAATAGATCTCTTTTTGTTGTTCACCAACAAAACTGTCATGAGAGTATGGATAACTAATTTATAGCTTTCAAGTTTTAGTTAAGTGATCATTTTCAAAACTCTCTTTTAAAAAAAAAAGTCTTCATGGCTGTTTTCATTGTATAGATAAAATCGAACTACCAAATAGATAAAATAATTTAAGTGGTACATGTCATTGCCACCTGCTCACAATATGGGAACAGGCTCTGACTTTCTAATTAACTCTCTCATTCTTTAATTCAGAGCAATTTAAAAACCATAAGCAGTCTTCTGATTTAATTTAGCTATAAATGCAAAATTTAGTAGTGTATACATACAGTTATATTTTCATGGAATACTTTATTTTAAATAAAAACATTTAAGATTGCCTACTGACCATACAATCAAGACAAGAAAGGCACTAGAAACATAGACAAATTTCTCTCCCAAGAAGCATTTTTAAATTTTAACCCTCTTCTCTTTGACATGTAAAAATCTTCAAATTTGGTTTTCATAACATCATTTTGAAAAATAAAGCTAGGAAATACTTAGAAAATCACTTTATAACAGAATCTTTTTTTTTTTTTTGCACTTTTTGACACACTGTCTCTGCTGATTTTACAAAACCCAAAGTTACCAAACCTTTCTGTGTCTGTCATTTTTATTTGAATATCGGTGCAACAAGTAGAAAGATTTCAGAATCGAACCCCATTCAGGTACTTAGAAACCTTCATAGAGACATTTGCTAGAAAATGGCTTACAGCCCAATCTTTGGGGCAAGAGATATGAAAAGTATGTTTTCCCAAGAAAATAATACGCTTATTTCCAGATGTGACTGGAAAGACCAGAACTTATGATATAAAAGCTTACATTTATGCTGTTGCATCATATACAAAGGAACATGGTGGCTGCGGGTTATGTAAATCCCAAACTTATGAACAGGAAATGTATACAGTGCATGATAGGTTAAATTTTCTTTATTGTTGTCCAACGCAGGTCCTTTGGAGAGAAAAAAAGATCACAGTGCTGACCAGGTAACTCAATAGGTTAAGTCAAGGTAACCGCTGAAAGATAATAGGATTAGGGAGGTGTTTATTTTATGGCATCTTCTCTCATGGAGTTCTTAGCACTTGGGACAGTTCCTCTTTCCCCCACTTTGTACAGCTGTTATGTGTCATTCACCAACCGGCTGTATTTAACTTGCCTACCAAGGTGCACTACTGGCCAGGGGAAGGGCCAATGGTAAGATCGAGGTACGATTCCTTGGACATTCTTTTCAAAGTACTGAAATGGCCTGTACCACCACACCCTGGCCAGGAGGTTCATCTGGGAAGCTTCTTTTAGCACCTAAGATAACAAAGAAAGGAAAAACAAAGTCAGGAAGAACAATTACTTGCTCCATCCCCAAAAGGAACAAACACACTTTTCTCATCATCTTTCACTTTAAGTTAAAATATTTTCCATATTAAAGTTCACAAAGGACCCCAGACCGGCCCCACATCTACCCACTCACACCATCATTCTACACTCTGCACTCATCTGCGAACGGGGCCACAAACTAGTAGAAAAACAACTCCAATTCCGGGAACGCAAGGAGAACTTGTGGCTTACTCAATCTCCTATCTATAAATAAATACCTCAGTTTTTTTAGTTACTCACTCATCTATGATGAAAATGGACAGACTTAACCATTAGATGTTAAGTATTAAGCTTGATGAGGGGCCAAGGGTAGGGAGAAGAGGGTAGAAATGCAAATCAAACAACAGGTGGGCACAGCTTAGAAAATATTTTTCAGGGACAATGAGTATGACACTTGTTCTAGAAGGATGTAATCTCCCATGTCATTATATTAACACATCTCTTGTTCGTTTTTGATTCTGAAGTGGATCAGCAGCAGAAGACAACATCATCTTAGCTGACTACTCCCTAAGGAAAGAGAAATCTAAGATGTCTATGGATTCTTTCAACTCTCCCCTTTGCCACGCCATCAACACCAGGTCAGGGGCAAGAGAAACTAAAATCAAATGGGGGAAAACTCACTTGCTGATTGGCCATAGTGTGGTACCACCAGAAGAGTCTCGTGGTGATGTAATACGCCACCACCACGTCCACAGTGTAGTGGTCATGCGCTAAGAGAATACAGAAGATTCCAACCACGCTGAGAAGCCAGCAAATCCAGTGATACCACCAGAGTCGTCGAGGGGAATCTGAAAAGAGGAGAAATTTGTAAGAGTCCCATTACTCAGGTAGCACTAGCAGACCCAATCACACCTCTACTGCTACTTCTGAATCCAGTTACCTTGGGTCTCTCCTTCTGAAAACAGATCTCTTGTGCTAGCAAATTTAAGGCTTTAGTTTATCTGTAACCAATGTTAGAATGAAAGCAGCTTATTTTACAAAGCGATTTTACTAGCAATAGTAATACATATTTAGTTGTTACTTGAGTCATATAATCATAAATATAGTTTTTTTCCTTTTAGATTGGCACCTGAGCTAACAACTATTGCCAATCTTTTTTTTTTTCTCCCCAAATCCCCCCAGTATATAGTTGTATATCTTTTCTGTAGTTGTGGGTCCTTCTAGTTGTGGCATGTGGGACACCACCTCACCGTGGCCTGATGAGCGGTGCCAGGTCCATGCCCAGGATCCAAACTGGTGAAACCCTGGGCCGCCGAAGCAGAGAGCATGAACGTAACCACTCGGCCACAGGGCTGGCCCCATTAAGTATAGTTTGAAAGGTCAAATTAGGACAGGTTAATGCATCATGCTCCATTAAAAAAAACAAATATCTGCTAACATTTAACTAAATTTACCTGTAAATAATTTAGAGTTAATGCTCTATACAAAAATTAACACCTCTTGGTCTACAGAGCCTTATACATGGACTAAGCAATTATAATTGATCTAACTGTCCTATTTGCTTTCCAAGGTCTGCAACCATACACTGATCTGAAAGTCTTTGAGATTTCCATTTCTCAAATACAAGTAAGAGAGAATGCAAATGCCTGAGAATTCCAGTCCAAGTACATTCCCAACGGTAGGGCAGTGTCAGACAAATACCTGTCTGTACCTCCATTTGGGAAGTCACCTGAGGGAAGCATAAAATCTCCATTAGTGCAGACTTCCTACCTTGTATTCTCAATAGATGGGCTTCAGAGGGTCTGAAATTTCAGGCAAAAATATTGTTTGAATGTGATCTACCCTCCCCACCCCACAGAAGAAAGTTCAGGCTTTTATTTGATTCTCAAGGAGTCCAGGAATTGGTCATTCATTCAGCCAATATTTATTGAGCATCTATGTATGTGCCCAGGACAGGAAATGTTCTAGGTACTCAGATCAATGTATAAAATAGGCAAAGAGCCTGTCTTTGTGGGGTGATCCCTTCCTAGTATCGAAGAGAGACAATAAACAATAATCATAATAAATAACTAAATTATACACTATGTTAGAAGGCATTGTTGCTATGGAAAAATAAAAGTCGAACACACTAAGCAGGATCAGAAGGGGGAAGGGTGGCTTGCAATTTTAAATGGAGTGAATGGTCAGGGGAGAGGTCTTAGTGTACATATAGGGCTCCAGACTCCATTCCCAGGAAAATTTGTATTTGATACCTTAACAATACAACAACCAATAGTGGCTACCATCCACCCTCCATGCAACTCTATTATCAGTGTTCACATACGCCATCTATTTTAATTTTTACCACCTCTCCCTCACCCATTAAGTAGCTATCAGCATCTCATTCTAAAGATGAGGAATCTAAGACTTAGAGAGGTTAAAGGTTTTTCCTAGGTCACAGAGCTAGTAAGTGATAGCACCAGGATTAAAAAATCAGAGTTTGTGACCCAAATCTTCTGAGTTTCCCAATATGGCACATGGCTTTATCTTCAAGAAGGATAAGGCTTAACCCCATTAAAGGATTTCAGGTACCAACCAGCAGAGGGCAGGAATCCCTCCTCCAGGGCTGTTGGCATCAGGCCAGTCCAAGGGCTGGATCATGCCCTGACAATTCTGAATAGACATTGCTAGAATTCTCTCTGTTTGGTCACATACTAAGTACAAGCAGAAGAACATCTACTCTCCCTTCTCTCTCTCAGTGCCCTGAAGTGCATCCTCTCTCCTCCTGTTTCCTATCTCAGTGTTTTAAGACCAAAACTGGGCTTTCGCCCTTTAATCCACCGGCTGTCTACTGGACCCCACAATCTTGTTATCTGTTGGCCCTTCTCTGTTAATCCCTCTCAGTTCCCTCCACTCTCTCCATTCCCAATGCCATCAGGGTAGTTTGGGCTGTCGTCATCTGTTTCCTGGATTACAGCAGCAGCCAGCCTCCTAACTTTTCTCCTGGTCCCCAATCTTGCCCCTCTCCCTTCTATCCTGCAAGCTGCTGTGAGAGCAGTTTCTCCCACTATAAAGGACAAGGATGCTGACACTGCCCCACTGGTTACAACCCTTCAATGGCACCTCATCTCTGTGAGATGCAAGTTCAGACTCCTTCTGGTGGCTTAAGGCACACTTCATGATCTGGTTCCTTCTTACCAGTTCATTGTCATTTCTCATTATTACCCCTGCTCTGAATCCTAACCACAGTAAACTTCCATAAGGTGCCACATGCTCCCAAGACATCTCTAGACTGTGATGTGTGTCCCTCCTCTGTCGTACCAGCAGTGTGGTTTACTTGTCACTCTTCATGGAAAATGCTTCTATAATGCTCATTGAGACTGCTTGTAACAGTAAAACATGGAGGTCAACTGAATTTTCTACCAGTAGGAAAAATGAATAAGCAATCTGTGGTTTGTTTATAGTATTGAAATACTAACAGCAATTAAAATGAACCAGAGTCTCATGTCTCAAAAACATAATTTGAGAGAAAAGTGACGAAAGATTATATGTAGCACAATATCATTTATGTAAATTTTAAAAACCAGAAAACAATGATACTTAAGAACAAAAACATGCATGGAAATAATACAGGACAATGGGAGGGGGAAGGGATGAAAGGCTTTAATCACATATTAACATTTCACTTGCTTTTTCAAAGGGTTATCTGAAACAGATATGGCAAATGCTAATATATGTTAAATCTGAGCAGTGCACAGGGGTATCTATAATACCAATGTTTGTGTTTCATAATAAAACATTAAAAAAATATATATATATATGTATATTTGTGTGTGTGTGAGGAAGACTGGCCCTGAGCTAACATCTGTTGCCAATCCTTCTCTTTCTGCTGGAAGAAGATTGTCGCTGAGCTAGCATCTATGCTAATCTTCCTCTATTTTATGTGGGATGCTGCCACAGCATGGCTTCATGAGCAGTGCTAGGTCTGCCCAGGATCTGAACTTATAAACCCCAGGCCACCGAAACAGAGTGCACGAACTTAACCACTACACCACTGGCCCGGCCCCCTATTTAAGTATATTTTTTAAAGTAAATTTCCCATTTAGTGCCTGCCTCATTTAGTGTCCCTGAGCCCAGGGCCTCTAAGAGGGCAGAGATGACTGACCCACCACTGTACCCTCAGCTTCCTGCCAGGTGCTTAGAAAAATGGCTACTGAGTGAACACATGATCTTCCATCATCCAATCAGGCCTGACACTCTATTTTTGTGTACTTATGAGATTTCCTTCTGGCTCCTTTCAGCAGCTGTAAAACACCGCAAATACTACAGTTGACACCTGAGTAAACACTCCTGTCAAGCACAGCAGTTACTTCCTCCCACAAATATTTCCCTGGGTGCCTGCTGAACCCAGGCATGGTGGTGAGACGAGGTACTCTCCTCCTGAGGCCTCCACTCTTGTTTCCACAGACTTTGCAGGGACCGTGGGAAATGGTAGGTGAGGATATTCTACTGGAAGGCTGTTTGAGACTTACATTCTTTGATAAATAAGTAGGTGAGTGTGAGCATGACTGTGTGGCCGCTGTACAGATAGTCCCCACACATGTTGTGAGAGCCGGTGATGGACAGGCCGCCGCCAGCAATGAGCTTCATTATTCTCCGCAGTTGGGCTTCCCAGTCTCCAAAAAGCTGGTGGGAAAAGAGAAAACAATATTCAACACGAGCCCACATTCAAGTGTGCTATGATTACTATTTATACTACGAATTAGGCTTTGTGATATTGTGATGTATAATGAGAAATATCTATTTGGTCTTTGTCCTTGTTGCTGGCACAGAGCTTCTAAAACCTTTGGAATTTCCTAAGTGAAGAGACAAATAAAAAGTGTCTTCTGCTGTTCATAACTAGTCCCTTTCAACCACACTTGAGTTCATGTTAATGGGGTATCTTTCAAGAAGCCCCTAAGGACGGGGGCTGGTTGCCGGAAGAACCAACCAAATGGTGAGAAGGTTGGAACTTTCAGTCCCACTTGTCCCCCACCTCCGGAGAGGGGAGATGGGCTGGAGGTTGAGGTAATTACCAATGGCCAAAGACTCGATCAAACATGCCTGCATAATGAAGCCTCCACACAAATCCAAAAGGACGAGGTTCAGAGAGCTTCCTGGTTGGTGAATATGTAGAGATACGGGGAGAGCAGAGCACCCCAAAGAGGGCATGGAAGCTGTGTGCTGCTTCCCACATGCCATGCCCTATGCATCTTTTCCATCTGGCTCTTCCTGAGTTACTCTTTTATAATATACTAGCAATCTAGTAAGTAACATGTTTGCCACTCTGGCAAATTGACTGAACCAGAGGAGGGGGTCATGGGAACCTCTGACTGATAGCAGGTTGGTCAGAAACACAGGTGACATCTGGACTGTGATTGGCGTCCGAAGTGGGAGGGCGGTCAGTGTGAGACTGAGCCCTTAATCTGTGGGATCTGACACTATCTCCAAGTAGACAGTGTCAGAACTGATTAAGGAAAGTTGGAGAATTGCTTGATGTGGGGGAAACCCGCACACATCTGGTCACTGTGTGTTCAGCGTCGTTATTAAGAGTAGAGGAGACATGCAGGAGTGTTTTTGCTTTACAAGCTTCTACTAAGACACATAAAATCCCCCATGATGAAGTTTACCCACTCAACATCTACCATTCCTTGGGCAGCCCTTGGAAAGAGTATGGTCCGAGAGATGAAGCATGTGGCTTCAGAACTTTCCTTAGATGTTAGCACTTTTCAGTAGATGTTTACCCAGTTTTTTTTATTAAACTGACGCAGAAAGACTGACTGATTAACTTACTTCTATAACTGCCATTTGGGAGAATAGCAAATTTAAATCTCTAGGGGAAACTGACAGCTATATTTTTGCATGCTTGGCCTAGAGGACAACAGTTCCATTGACTTAGGTAAAGCAGCTGGAGGTTGGGACAAACACACAAATATCTTTTGGTATGTGATTTTTGGAGACCAAATTAAAACAAGGGATGGATAGGATGTACCTTCATTCTTGTGAAATTACGTGGGTAGAACTGCATGTTTTTCCTATTAGTAAGAGTGAAAAAAGTTTAAGAATAAATCTACCTGTCTCTGCCACAAGTCTGGGCTGGATACCAGAGTAATAATGGCTTGAATAACTCACTCACTGCAACTTTTATTTGCTCCGTCAAATGAAATGTGTGACTGTTTACATTTTATGCTTGTCAGCACTCTTTTAAATTCTTATTGGCCAATTTAATCATCATGATCCCTTTTTAACATTTAACTGATAATATGCCAGGCTTTGGGAAATATATATTTCATTATAATTTATCAAGATTTCTAGTTAAGGATGGCAGGTTGAACATATCACACAGAGGATATGATTTCCCAAATTCAAAGGGATCACTGAATGCCCAGCTCAATAGAAGGAAACATCTACACAGCAGGACTTGGTATCATGGAATTTCAGAAACTGGGGACAAAGAAGAAACCCTAAAGCCTCCAGAGATTAAAAATCAGCTTCAGATGAAGGATCAAGAACCAGACTTTTTCAAAAGCAACACTGGAAAACAGAGGTTTGGAAAAATGCATCTGAATACTGAAAGAAAATGATTTCCAACTTAGACTTCTATACCTGGCCATATTATTAACTATGCATAAACTAAGGATAAACTAAAACCATTTTCATATATACAAAATTTGAAATAATTACCACCTATGTGTTCTTTTTCAGGAAATTATAAAGGATATGCTCTACAAAGCTAAGGAGTAAACAGAAAAATGAAGAAATAGGATTCGCTAGATGGCCAATGAAGGGGGGAGCCAAACAGCCATGCAGGAGTCTTAGAAAGTGCGCAGCCCTGATGGGCGAGTCAGAGCTCTGGAGAGTCGCCTTCAAGGAGACGAGACTAATAGAAGACCCAGCGCCTCTGACTGCATTGAGAAGATCACAACTTGGGGGTAATGAATAAGCACACAGAAAACTAATAAAGCACAAAGCAAGCCAATTCCTAACTCTACAGGAAATAAAATACTGTGCAGAAAAGGAAAAGTAATTATAGGAAACTACATGGCTTGGCTGTGAATAGCATTTACAAAACTGTAACAGCATAAGCACTGAATATAGAGCAAAATCAAGGACAGAAAACTACACTAGGAAGACAGGCAAGAAGTGTGAATGCATGTAACGGGATGGTGGGGGAAGGGGGAGAAAGGAAGGAAAAGGCACAGAACCTGCAAGCTGGTGGCGGGGGCGACAGGACAGGAAGATACTAACCCCAGCCCTCTACAACAGGAAGTCAGTAATAGCGACCTGCCTATATTAGCTATTATAAAGAAAAAATATTGCCAAGTCACTTAGAGACCTGAGGGGAAACATAAACAAAAAAATCTGTAAAAAGATTTAAGGACATGAAGGTAAATAGATTCAGTTAAGTTAAAGATGCAGTTAAACAAATCTGAGTCACAAGATTAAGTTATGAGTTGAGAAGGTAGGAAAGCGGGCTGCCGGAGGGTTACGGTTAGAGGACTGTGTCTTTCATAACAAGTCGTGAAGAACCTTTTGTTTTTTAAGTTGCACGCATGTATAAACATGACAAAAACTTTTAAGGTTTTAAATGGAAGGTCTGCTCTGGTTCTGTCATAACAATGGTTCATATACAGAAGAAAACGATGGCAAGAAGCTTAGCGAGCTCTTCATTTTACATGATTTCAAATTGTCCTTCCAAAATTCCCTCTGTGTTTTGAAAACCATAAATCATATTCTCAGACACCATCACTCCATAATTTTCCCTCCCATTTTAGCAGGAAAACGTTTGTGGGGAAACTGCATGTGTAGGGGAGGGGGGAGGGAGAAATCAGGAAGCAAACCCGGCACTGAAGAAAGACAGCCCCAAATCAACGCTGCATTTCATACAAGTGCCCATAAAACTCCTTAAGCTTTCTTTTTAAAATATCTTTCCACGTTTGTGAAACCTCTCCAAGGGGAAAGTCTCTTTAAGCTTTGTGGGAAAGAGGTAAGGATGGTTACAGCCACATAAAAAAATTTTAATTACGTTTAAAGAAAGCACACAAAGTAAAAGACAAATTACAAAGCAATTGGAGCAGAAACAAGGTGACATCTTTATCATGTACACAGCACATATAAATCAAGTAAAGTAAGACCAGCTTAGGAAACAAAATTTATCAAAGGACAAAGGATGTGACCAGCTGAAAGCACAGACTCTATTAACCACTAGAAATAAAAATTAACATGAATACGAGCTCACTTTTTTCCCATATCAAATTAGCAAAGCTAAAAAAGATAGCCAATGGGGGGCAGGTAGACAAGCCTGTTTCAAAAGATCCGTGGCATTGTACTGGGCTAAAATCACACCTCTTCTACCAATTAGCTGTGTGAGCCTCGGCAGTCAGACCATTCTAAGCCTCGATTTCCTCATCTACAAGTTGGGGAGTAATATATTAATTACCATGGGCAAACTCCTCTGCAAGAATGATCATTACTATTGACCAGCAATCTAAACAGCATAACCTCTGACTCAGTTCCACTGCTTCTCGGAGTCCACCTCAAAGAAACGATCCCCAACGTGAGAAGAGCTTATGTACAAATATCCTACTGCAACATTCTTTACAAAAGCAGCAAACCGGAAACAACCTCAGTGGAAATTGTTAAATAACTGTTCCCTTCCTATTCAAAGCCTGGGCCAGGGAGGGACCGGCAACACCAGGAGTCGGCCATTGGTGTCTGCTCAGCACCTACTGAACCAGAATCTGAGGTGATTCAAATGCACTGAACTAGGCTTTAACTGCCTCATAAATGACCAAAAAAGAAGTTTACAGTGATTGTCTAGTACATTTATATTATAAACATTTTCTTCTAAGGAAAAAACCAAAGTGGTATAATTATGTTTTCATAAATATGCACAGAAAAAGTCCAGAATGTACACACTACGTGTTAATAGGTTTGTGTGGCAAGTGGCAGGATTTCTGCCAGTCTCAACCTTCTGGAGACTTCCCTTCCTGCTCCTTGGGCAAGAAAGAGGGATTCTCTTGGAGCTCTGCATTTGTGGGATTTAGGTTGAGTGCAGGCAGGAGACATAGGAGAAAAAAGAAGAAGAAACAGGAAACTCAAGGCTGGATCTTTCATACTTCCCATTTTAGTGTCCTTCCCAATCTGCCTGCTAACATTTTCAAGGTCCATCCTGTCCAGTGTTTTTTGGTTGCGTTCAGTGGGAAAGAAATTGAGAGCAGAAGGCGGGAGAGGCTTCTGACTAAGATGGAGCACTGCAGTACGCTCAGAACCAGTGAATCTCTGGTTATTAAAAAACTGGGTTCCCCAAGTATTTTCTCACTGCTGGATAACACAATGTGCTGATGATAGTCTGTTCGCCATCATTCAGTTTGCAGATGACCAAGCGCACTTGCCTTTTCTCTTAACTGCATTTGAAGAGCAGGGACATTCACTGCCTCACCTCCTACCGGAAGGAGAGGGAGAACCTGGAACCAAAACTCAACAAATAATGCTACATAAATGAATGGCTTTGGTATAATTTTGATGAAAGCGGTGAAAGTGAGTGCCAAAGAGTAGACAAGCTATTTAATATAATCCTTGCCCCTTACCAATGCTTCATCTTATAGCAGCCCTGATAAATCAGCAAGGCAGGTCCTAACGCCATCCTGGGTCCCCTGGGAATGGGACACAAGTTCTCTGACTCCATGTACGTATGATCTGCAAAACTATATCCTACCCATGCACTACCAGTCCCTCACAAGCTTGCATAAACCAGGAACTGGATCCATAATAAGTGACTTCTCCTTGAGCAGCCCAGGTGCCTTACAGAGGATGGTATGCTCTCACACCCCATTCCAACAAACGAGAACAGCCAGGTGTCTCTCGAGTGACTCATTCAGACAGGTGTCTCTGGAAGGACTCATTCATTTAGTCAATGAATCTACCTACTACCACTAGGACAAATAAGTGTTATCTTGTTCCGGAAGAACAATCTTCCTCCAAAACAGAAAATTCACTATCATCCAGGACGTGCCAAGAAAGCTGCTCTTAAACACCCAGACCACAGATGAGAGCTGCTAAGGGAAACAAGCAGCAGGGCGCAGAAGGATCAGTGGAGTCCCTGTTGATCCATATGCTGAGCAGCTTGCAACTGAGAAACATGCTACACACTGCGGTCTCCCAATTAACCTCAACCCCTCCAAGTGACTAAGGCCCCAAACAACAAAACTACACCACTTCCTAAATTTCAGCTGGCACGTAGCCCTCCTAACCAATGATGGATACTTCAGAATATGAGTCATGAAGGTGTCCTTTAGTGTGACCTTGAAGCCCCCCCAGGGAAGGTGGTTCAATGAATATTCTCTGTTTCAAGCAGTGACTCAGTTGGGATCAGACCCACATGTCTCCTCTCACCTAAACAATCTTGCCTTTGGGTCCCCGGAGCGAGCCTGCTGATATTGCAAATACCTCCCCAAATGACAAAGGGTGGACAATGTCTCCAGGTTCACTTTTTTGGTTGTTGTTCTAATGAAATATAATCCATTTTATATAGGTCATTTAAACATAGCTGAATAGCTAAAAAGAATATTTATTGATTAGTTACTAATGATCTATTTTTCATAAGTGTGTTTTCCATTTAAATCAAAGTTCTCCATTTCTATAAAAGCTATTTTCATGGAAATCTTTCTCAAAAAATTTGCACATTTTATGCCTTCTTAAGGGTTTGAAACTTGATTTGAACTTTCCTCGCTTTATATTGTGCTGGGTTGGAGGGATGTCACAAAGGCTGCCGAGTTTACTTTCACAGGTGAAACAATGAGCACAAATCCAACCCCAAACCCCAGTATTGGGTTCACTATCTACGTGGCCCTGGACAAACCATTTGGCCCACTCTAGCTTCAGTTCTCTCATTGGTAAAACAGCAAGAACAATACTTCCTTATCCTCAACTCTCACCAACCAAAACGAGATAACGTTTGTAAAAGTGACTACTAAAATTACAAAGTGTTATATAAATTTAAGACAGTGTTACAATTACCAAGTTAGGTCAATCTTTTTTGGGGGGTGGGGGGGGGCCTTAAGTGAGAACTCATTGCCTAGAACCCAATGCCTAGCACTTCGACAAGTGAAATCTGGATGGTCCTCTTTAAACACACAGCCCTGACAGATGCTAATCTGTGATCACAAGAGACCTTTCTGAACTCTTCCTCCAGATGGTAATCATTTCAGTCCTGGAAAGATTTAGTTTCATGTACAAATATTATCTCCACTTGAATGTATCTGAAGTAGAGAGATTTCACTATGCACACCCTCTCAGGACTCACATACACAACTTTTTTTTTTTTTTTTAATTTTTTTTATTTATTTTTTTTTCCTTTTTCTCCCCAACGCCCCCCCGATACATAGTTGTGTATTCTTCGTTGTGGGTTCCTCTAGTTGTGGCATGTGGGATGCTGCCTCAGCGTGGTCTGACGAGCAGTGCCATGTCCGCGTCCAGGATTTGAACCAACGAAACACTGGGCCGCCTGCAGCGGAGCGCGCGAACTTAACCACTCGGCCACGGGGCCAGCCCCTCACATACACAACTTTTAAAGAGACTTTTCCCTCCACTAAGTTCTGAAGGATTTGGCTATCTGCACCTCTCCATTGTCAAATGTATCCATCAATTTCTATACTAGGCAGGCTTTTTCTGGGGGGGGGGGGGGGTCAGGGAGGAGTCTGTAAGTAATCGTCAGCTGTAAAACAACAATAAAAATAAAATCCCAAACCAGCCTTCCTTCCCCTTCGTCAACAGTTTTACATTTTTTCATGGCCTCTAGTAAGGAGATTTATCAAAGGCTTCAGAAAATCTTAAATAGAGGTCAGCTATGGATTTCCACTTACCCATATACTTATTTGTCACCTTAAAGAAATTCAGTATTTCAGTCAGGCAATATTTCCCTTTAACAAAAGTATACTTGCTTTAAGTGTTGAGAGATCCTTTAGCCTATCTGGTCACAAAGTGGGAAAAAGAAAATCACTCAGATTTTTGCTGTAAAAATTTCTAAATCTAAGCAAGAGCATAATTTGCTAACATTTGCTTCAACGATTTGCCACACTTGCTTCTCCTTTCTTTTTCTTTTTTTCCTGGACCATTTGAGAATAAGCTGAATGTATTATGACACTTCACCCCTAAATGTAAAAACAAGGACATTTTCTTCTGTAACCACACTCATGAAACTGCACAATGAGACAACACCATCACAGCTGATACTCATCCTCATTCAGACTTCCCAAAGTCTTACCAAGGTCCTTTATGGCTTTTTCCCCTCAACCTAGGACCCAACCAGAGAATACATACTGAGGCTGCTTTCATACTCTTAATTTTTCTTAGTCTACTACAGTTTCTGTCTCTCTCTTTTAATGATATTGACATTTTTGAAGAGTCCAGTCTAGTTTCTTTATAAAATGTCCCTCAATTTGGTTTTATCTGACTGTTTCCTTACGTTTAAACTCAGGTTAAATGTTATTGGCAGGAATATTACAGAAATGATGTGTCCTTTTCAGTGCATCAAATCAAAAGCATCTGATATCATTTGTCCTGCTACTGGTTTGATTATTTGGCTACGGGAGTGTCTGCCAGATTTCTCTACTGAGCAATTTGTGATTCTTGTGAAATTATGTAAAATTTTATGGTCTCTAACCTTTCACCCAATGCTTTAGCATTCATGGGTGCCTCTTGCTTAAATTATTACTATAGTGGTTGCAAAATGATGATTTTCTATTTCTAATACTTCTTTTAAATCTTTTAGTTGACTTTTTTCCTCCTCCAACACTAATTTTTAAAATGTTTTTTATTAATATTTTACAATCAGTTATTGTCATCATTTCATTGTGATGCTTAAAATGTCTCAAACATGGCCAGTGGGAACCTCTCAAGCAGGACAACATGGCTTTTGAATGGAACCCACTGGCCTGTAGTGTCTGGGCAGCTCTGGAACCCTTGCTCAGGATGAAATCCCATTGTCCACCTGCCTGTACTCTGACACAATGGATCATGCCTCATGGAAAGTCATACACCGTGATCTCAGAGGCTCTTTGGAATTCCTCAGTGAATGCTTTCTGATTCTGGTGACCTCTTCACACTAGATGGCTGCTGCCATGTAGAAAAATCTTTGCTGCCTTCCGATGGTCTCCCAAACATGGCCCTCTCTGCCCTAGTCTAGGCTTTCCTCACCTCTAATTTAGATAAGTACGCAAAAGCAGGGTCACTGTCTCCCTCATTTGATGTACCAAGAAGAGAGACGTGGCCAAACTTCTTGCCTCTGCAACTTGGTACCATTAGTACCCGTGAGACAAGAGTCAGGTCAATCATCCCTGAACCATGTGCAATTTCCTCCCACTCACTGTTGAGAGGATTAAATGGAAACAAAACATTTAGAATCATATCTGGCACAAAACAGGTACAGCACCACTCTAAGTCTACCTCCTTCCTTCCCCTAGACAGCCTACTTTCTCTACCACTGGAGAGATCTTTCTAAGAGACACAGGATCACATAAAACTTCCTGTCAAAACCCTTCTTGGCTTCCTATGGCCAACCTCCTTAGACAAAGGCCAAATTCCTTAGAAGGGTGGCCAGATGCCTTAAAATCTGCCCACAACTTGCCTTTCTGGCTTTATCTCTGCCACTCAGCCCAGAGGCTCACCTGCTCAGGCATATCTAACTTCATCTGCTCCCCAGACTCCCATTCACACCCTTTCTGTTTTCTCCACCTGGCAAACTCTTCCTCTCTTCAATTCTGCTTGGCAAACTCCTACTCATCCTTTGGAGACTTGGCTCAGATGGCACCTCCTCAGTGCAGCCAACACTCCCAGCAGAGTTTGCACCTTCTTCTGTGCTTCCATGGCAACTGAGCTCCACAGGCCTATTACAGGGAGGACTGAACACGTCAGAGAGGAATATGTTGGGTTACATGTCTGTCATGGCTTCTGGATGCCCATTTGTGAGAAGAGGGGGTGCCTGTCTGATATATTTGTGTATACTCAAAATTTATGCCATACAGGGCAGGTTGTCCAGAAATGTTTATTCAGGAAATAAGCAACCCCTTGTTTATCAAAAGAAGTCACATCTGGGGCCAGCCCGGTGGTGCAGCAGGCAAGTTTGCATGTTCTGGTTTGGCAGCCCAGGGTTCACCAGTTTGGATCCTGGGTGTGGACCTACGCACTGTTTTTTTTTAAAAAAAAGAAGTCACATCTACAATCTGGGAGTGTGAGTCTCCCTGGTGTCTTCCTTTTAATAAGAAAACCACTTAGAAAGTTCAAGTTTTATAAAATCATGTAAAATGCATATATCAAATGTCAACTATAAGGAGATAGGAATAACTGTACAGAAAGCATGATAAGAAGTATGTAAGAGGGCCAGCCCAGTAGCACAGCAGTTAAGTTTGCACATTCCACCTCGGTGGCCCGGGGTTCAGCGGTTTGGATCCCAGGTGTGGACCTACACACCACTTGTCAAGCCATGCTATAGTATGCATCCCACATATAAAGTAGAGGAAGATGGGCACAGATGTTAGCTCAGGGCCAGTCTTCCTCAGCAAAAAGAGGAGGATTGGCGGCAGATGTTAACTCAGAGTGATTCTTCCTCAAAAAAAAGTATGTAAGAAAAATACACATAAATAATGGACTGAAAAATATTCTAAAGGGGGCCAGCCCAGGCACAGCGGTTAAGTTCGCACATTCTGCTTCTTGGCGGCCCTGGGTTCGCCGGTTTGGATCCCAGGTGCGGACATGGCACTGCTTGGCATGCCATGCTGTGGTAGGCATCCCACATATAAAGTAGAGGAGGATGGGCACGGATGTTAGCTCAGGGCCAGTCTTCCTCAGCAAAAAGAGGAGGACTGGCAGTAGTTAGCTCAGGGCTAATCTTCCTCAAAAGAAAAAATACATATATATACTGAAGCATTAACAATAGATAGGGCCATGAGTGACTGTAAAAATTTTCCTCTTTTTGTATTTTTTCAATGTATCTATAATGAATACGGAGTTTCTTTTAAAATGGAAAAAAGATCATTTTTTTAAGAGAGAGAAAGAACTGATTTAGTGCTTCCTATCTTTCTTATCCCTGCAAAAGGAACAGAACAGTGGAGAGAGAAATGGTAAAGTGAAGAAGAGACTTGTGATGGTGCAGGTTAATAGGAAAAACGGAGAATGAACAAAAAGGAAAATTATACTGACAATAAGAAACTGGAAGGCAAGCAGAAAAATAGGTAAAATCAAGCACTGACAATTGAAGTTCCACACAATTCAACAGGATGACATGACGCTATTTTTGCAACAGCTATATTCTGAAATACTGATCAGGTTAGCAGGAGCTAATCGGAATATCAAAATTTGTCAGTGTGGAGGGCAGCTTGGAATATTCCAGCTGCTACCTGAGAATGTAAGAATGAACTAAAACAGCTTATAAAATCCTAAAAAGCAATGAGTCTTTTGCCTTGTAAGAGTGAACTCGTGCCACAAAAGAGTTCCTTGAGGCTGATGATTACTATATCACAGCTTAGCAGTGAATTGAAGGAGGCGCTTTGATCTTCCTAATCTCTGCAGTGCAGAAAAGCTGACAGTGGCAGAAGAGAATACAAAGGCCTTTCTGTTATCACATTTGTATTTCATTGTTCCATTGAACAATCAACCCCAGATGCCACCCAAACATAAGCTTTGTCCAACACTGGGCTGTGTTCATGTGTGTTGGGGGTGGGGGACAAAAAACATGTCTTTCAAGTTCAAGAGAATCATTTCACTGAAAACACCTTGTCAGATGAATGCATTAGCCAACTAAGTACCCTCACTGTGACACTAGTCTCTTTCTTCGTAGGTTTTCAAATCTAAGGTCACCATGGAGACCATAAAACAGAACCAAACATGGATCTCACTTTAATGCTTAGTCACCAGATTAACTCATATGATTATGTAAATGAGAGTTGAAAACAGCATAAATCATCTCTTCCATTAGCATTAGGCGGTCTGCGTATCTGAGGACTAGGGTAGGTTTTCTTCCTTTTGGAGTTTACTAAAACTGTTAGGAGAAAAACTTTCTTACAGAAAGCTTAGAACACTAAGAAATTCTCACATGTTTCTGCCTTTTTTTCTTTTTACCGGAATCATAAACAGTTGTAACAAGATGATAAGAGGTGGTTTCCTGGTTTATACACACACTCCTTGGAGAAAAGCTGTGATGAGATTTGACACTGGCTAATGAAGGGATGGAAAACTTGGCAGCCTGTGACGTAATGCCTGCACCGCACACATAGAGACGTAGGACAAGTGCTTCCCAGAAACTCCTAATCTAGGAACTGAACACGCCTCCTTCCCTTTCTACTTTTTCCAGTGGCTTATCATCATTGTAGCAGCCTTTGATAGGAGGCCCACTTTTCCTCCTCACCTAATCACTTCTTGCGATGATTCTTTCTCCAAGTATTACAATTTGTGAAGTGAAGAGTACACTGCGATGAAATGAGTGAACAATAGAACCAACTTTCATAATTACTACTGCATATTTATTGGAACATTTTTCTTAGAAGCCACATATTTTGAGTATTGGCATTAAGGGAAGAATTAAGGATACTAACTGTGGGGTTTAATATGATGGTGGAACCAAGTTTAAGACCACATGACTATGTTAAACAGAAAGCCATATTCTAAAGCTCACCTCTCTTCCCCTGTAGTTTAGTGATGATCGGTAACTATGAGAGTATCCCCCAACTGACAGGCCTCAAATGGTGTCTCAAATCAGGGAACGCCCAATGCTGGAAGCACTGTAATTTTACGTCCTGTCTCTGGCCTTTTCATGCTGACCCACAACTTTAACACTATCCAGAATACGATGAATCACAAAAATTTAATTTCTAGCTCTAGTTTTTCCCTCAACTTCTGACCCCATATATTGTTAACTCTCCTGGACACCATCACTTAGATAGCTTGTAAATACCTCAAACTCTATTTGTTTAATCCAAAGTCATTAACTCCTTTTTCCTCCCTACCTTACCTTGTAATTATCCCCATGGTAAAACCCAGGTGCCTTTGAAATCTTTCCTTTCTATCCTCATTCCCTACATTAAATCTATTACACCAAGTTGTACTGATTCAGTCACTTAAATATTGCTTAAATCTGTCTCTGCCTTTCTACCCCTGAGGCCAGTGGCTCAGCTTGAGATCCTCATTATAGCATTTTACACATTTATTATGTAAGGTACAAGTTTGGACTTGTAATCTTAAGGTGCCTTCCACAAAGCAAGGACTTATACTTACCTTGCTCATTCTTTGCACTCTTGTACCTAAGACACAATAGGTACTTAATGCATGTTTGTTAAATAAGTTTTCACTGAAGAAATGAGTCTAGGGGTTGAAGTGTGAAGACGACACCAAGTTCTCTTCTTATTTCTGTACAGCGTTTTATATTGAAAGAGCCCCTATGTACTGCCTTCTTTCACCCTCACAACTCCTTAAGACAGATATAAAAAGTGTCTTTAGCCTTGTTTTGCCAATAAACCAAGCCTTCAAGGCCTTTTCCAACTCTTCTTCTGGCTTCAGAAATCATTCTGTTTTACCTGTGAAGTGTTCTTGCCAAAAAATTAAAACTGAATTGAATCAAGTCTCCAGAGCCAACTTTCTACTTAGAGGGAATATGGAGGAGAAAGAACTTAATGTTAATTGACATTACAAAAAACCAAACAGATAAATCCAGAACGTGGGGTATTCTGCAGGACAACTGACCTGATCTCTACAAGTTACCAATGAGATCAAAAACAAAGAAAAAAGGAGAAAGAGCTGCTCTAGAAACAGAGACTTAAGAGACAGAACAACTAAATGTAATGTAAAGACTTTGGATCCTAATTTATAAAAACCAAATTAAAAAAAAGAGGGTGTGAACGTTTTTAAGCTAACAACATATTCCAAGAACTGGTAATTACCAACAGCAAAGAATTACTGTTAACTGTGTTGAATGTACGAACAGCACTGACGTTATGCAATGAGACGTCCAAAATTTTGAGCTGAGGAAGACTGGCCCTGAGCTCACACCTGTGCCCATCTCCCTCTATTTTATGTGGGACACCTGCCACAGCAGGGCTCAACAAGCAGCACGTAGGTCCACACCCAGGATCAGAACGGGCAAACCCCAGGCCGCCAAAGCGGAACGTGAGAACTTCACCACCGAGTCACCGGGCCAGCCCTTGGGATTCGTTTTTAAAATGCTTCAAAAAGAATAACAAAAGGTAGATGAAGTAAATGTAGCAAATCTTGATAATTACTGAATCTGGATGTTGGGTATATGGAGGTTCCTTACACTAGTTTCTTTATTTTGGGATACATGTGAAAACTGTCAGAATAGAAAACTGTTTTCTGAATTCTTTCTTCTAAAAGCCCTGTCCTACAAAAGAAGTAATACATTTAATGAGTTTTAACTAACAATTTGTGCTAAGGTGTGCTAATGTTTCATCCTCTCTTGTATAGTTTATTTTAAAGATTCTAATTTCCAGAAGACTGTTGCAGAATGATGGCTCTAGTCAGGATTTCTCACAATAAATGAGTGACATGTTTGGGTGTGGTTTTTTGTTTGTTTGTTGTTTTCACTCTTGTGAACTTGTTTTTGTTGGTGTACGGGGGATGGGAAGGGTTGGGTTCTTGGAAACTGGCACTGTGGGTTATGCCCCACCAGGGAACATCCATTTTAATTTTTTGGAATAGCTTAGGTTTGCTTTTTGTGCAGTTTCTGCCATTATTTCTGCCTTTACCAAGAAAACCCCTAAGCTATTTTTAGCCACAAGATCTTGGTTAGATACGCTGATGACTCAGGCTCAGGTTTGCGGGCAACTGGGTGGAGCTGCAGAAATCCTGAAGAAACAAGGCTAGAACCGACTAGGAAGAAAGGCTACACAGCAGGATGCCACAGTGTTGGATCCATCTTCAACGTGTGCTTGGCCAGATCGCACAGCCACCTAAATCAGCATGACATGTTCCTTGGTGGAGAAATTTCCCAAAGCACAGACAGACTTTTTTTTCAAGGAGATGAACTAAATTTAGGTGAATGTCCTAAACCATCAGCCTACTACTGAGAACATATTCCTTATCAAGCCGGCCTCCCAGCGACAGTCTACATCGTTAATCTTCGATGATAACAAGATATTTCCTATAACCCAGGAGCTGCAGGCAAGTGCTTGAGAGTTTTTATAGAGGATAAAGACATCAGGCTGGTTTCTTTGGAAGGGTGGAAGAAAGAACAAGATAGAAGGTGCAGGGAGGCAGGACTGCTGATAGAGACAGTGGAACATTGGGACCATTCATTCTTTATGATGGCTTCTCCAGAGTTAAGGAAATAGGCTGTAGCAAAAACGGAAGAGTGAAGAAAGAAACTAGCTACCTCTCTGAGCACATATGTAAGTCTAAGAAGGAAGGGGGACCACAGCAAGCAAAAAACCTAAAGAGAGCCAAAATTTCAAACAATAAAGACATCACGTTAAAAATCCAAAGTGAATTTTTCAGCCCTCTTTCAAGGTTCTAGCAGAGAGAATCTCTCTTCTGGAAGGAACAAAAGTACAAAGAGATGAAATTGAAAGGGTATGGGTGTTTCACCAGCACAAGTGCAGTGCAAAGAAATGATTCCAAACACATCATAGTATTCCACATTTTCTCCAACCAAATCAAGGAAACTAGCCTCTTCTACTTCTGATTGCATTACAGAGCTTTAAGGTAGGCAAACATTTTTAAAACTAAAGCTAATTATTTCTTAAAGGTCCAACAATCTCCCTAGTTGAAATCATTCCAAGGTAAAGGTTTTGGGTAAGGAGTTTTACATGAATCTGATGGAAAGCTAGAGGCAATAAGAGAGGAATGAAGTTTATTTTAAAGAAAGGTTTCTACGCTACTAGAGAAGATCAATATGGCAAAATGTACCTTCAGAGAGTAGTGTTCGTTTGGCTGGGAGGAGGGTGCAAGGAGACAGGAATAGTGTCTCTTGCTCTGCTGTTACGGAGTACCACGGTAGGGATTAATAGAAAGAAGGAACAAAATATCATTTGAAACTGAACTTTCCATCTAACAGAGGGAAAAAGCACATAAAAGCTTTTGGATCTGTGTCAAGGGAGCGAATGATATTTTAAAAGTCTGGCAGGAAACCAAAGAGCTACACCCACACACAAAGCTTAACTGCTTCCAGCACACTAACTAGACCACATATCTCCCTAGCTGGGAAGCACTGGCAAGGCCTGGAAATTCTGACAAGGGTGGGGCCACCTCGCCATACTGCTTAGTAACATTCCCAGAAGAGGGTAAAGGGACTTGACTATATTCTGAAGAAATTTCCACCTTTGGCTTTAGTCAAAGGACCCCTGGGCAAGAGGAGAAACGAACAAAAAGGGAAACGACAGTGAGGAATGGTTTACCTTCGGAGAGCAGTTGAAATGCATACCAGGTACTGGGAGTGTAGTTACATACATTGTAATACACCGATACAGGTACAGCGTGCCAACTATGCAGAAAAATCTTCTGCTAATAATAGACCTAGAAAAAGGGAAAAACAGGGCAGACACTCAGTCATGCAATTCCACAGGTTCATTTACTTGAAGTTTTTTAATGACCCAACCAACCAACCAACCCCCAAAACTACTTGAGAGTTTGAAATCAGAATAACTGTTGCAAATAGCAGTTTAAGGTGAGGATTTTGAGAATGAGGCTGTGAGCTTTTTCTTTTTTTTAGTATTAACTAGCCAAAAGAGTTTAAAATGCTCTACATTGCTATTAATTAGGCTTCGTTAGACCTTAAACCTGAGTTGACATTCAACTGATGTACAAGTGGGTCCCGTTCTGATTGGTCAGGGCCCACTCAGTACCTGTGGTTAAACATTTAGAGAGTGTCTTTTCTGTCATAAAAAGGAAGACGTTCAGAAAATTAAAATGACATTAAAATGAGAATTCAGAACTTTTCTGACACTTAATGAGCCAACAACATTAAACAATTTTACTTGTACATCCCAGAAACTGATTCTCTGAGCTCATCTCTGAGGAAGCACAATGCCAAGAAAAAGACCTGTCTGAATGACAGCATCTGACTCGCATCTCCCTCTCTGCTTACTAACTATGTGGCTGCGGGATAGGCTACTGATATCTCTCAGTCTCAGTTTCCTAATATGGAAAGCAGGGCTAATAACATGTAGAAATAACGTATGGAAAATCCCTGCCACGCATGCACAATGGTAGCCATCGAATGTATAGCTTATACGGATGAAAAACAAAACAAGCAAGAATTAGAAATAGAAATCTTTTCCATGTCAAGTTGATTAGTGATTCTAATGAACCTGAAATTATTTGATATTTACATGTGAACATGTATATTGAGTTTGACAGCTTCTCTGAACAACAAATTCCACATATGTGTACTTTAATTAAGTTGTGCAAACTTCAGTGTATCCTTGGACAAGAATGTTCTTTCCCTCTCTACTTCTATCCTGCTCTACCACAGGCCAGCATCACAGCTCTGTGGGTCTCCTCTTTCCCAACTTGGGGAGATCAAGTTTTTCCTTGCCTGGGGCAACCTGAGTTACATGTACAAAAAAAAAATTTAGAAACCATGGACAGGCTTTCCTCTGAGAACACTGAACATGTGATCACTTTATAATTGTGTAGTACAGCTTTATTTTTACGCAGGATAGATATTCTTATCAAGTGCGGTAGTTGGAAGAGAATTTGTATCGTTTGTATTTTTTAACAAGAGGAATGAAGAAATTTAATTTAACTTAACTAATTAAAAACTAATTAAAAAACAACCCATGCAACTATATTAGCATTTCCTTCATAATTGCATAGTTCATGTAAGTTACTTAGGTTGAATGGGTAGAGTTTGGGTCTGATGTCTCGTTACCCAGATTTCAGAAACTAGGTCAGAATTGCTTACTATAGAGGCCATCTTATTTCTTCTTAGTAAAGCTCTGTAGGTCATCTTCAAAGATGAGAATTTATTCAGCACAAAGCTCTCTAGAAAAGGAGAGTGCTTCTAACTTCAAGTATGATGAAAGCACAATATAGTTAACAATATAAAGAGGGAGAATACTAGAGAATAATACCAACCTATAAATGTCTTACCAAGAATACTTGAAATACTAAAGTGAATTTTATATTGTAAGATGTTAACAGCCATCTTTCTTAAAAACAAAATGCCCTCTCTAGCCATCCTGCTCAGATAGAAATTACCTGCAACTTCGCTTGAACTATACGAGAAACATCCAAGAGAGAAAATTGTTAAGTCTAGATCTGTTAATCTCTTTAGAGGAAGAAAAACAAAGAAATTGAGTGTTATCAATTGATTTTGGTAAAGAACATTATCTTAAAATCATTTTGTCTGATTGTTTTATGGTACACAAAAGACACATACACACACATACATACAAACACATCAATAACTATTTCCGTATCTCAAACTTGAGTCACATATGAGTAGCAGTGAAAGGGTTTCATAATTATCTGAGAATGAAGTGTGTGAAAAAATGATAAAGGATGAGAAAAAACAAATCTTTTAAAAAATATTTTAAAAGTAATAAACATTGAAGATTCAGTCACATTTACTATTTGACTTGAAGGAAAAAAGGCAAATGACTGTATCCATGTGAATTCGTCAATGTTAACAAGGTGACAAGTTGGAAGTGGATGTTTACAAGAATTTTCTGATCTTTGACATTTACTTAATCTTTCTGAAATTAAGCTTACAATATCTTCAATGTGTAATGTTAAACAAGGATCTCCTACCATAAACTTTTAAAAAGCAGGCTATAAAAGTGTTTCAAAGAATTATATGCACTTCAAGCATTTATTTCCTTAATCAAAGAACTTCACACATGAGAATTCTTACTTACTTAAAGGCTTAAAAGTTTAAGATGTGTTTAAAAAAAAAAAGGCTTAAAATGGTTAAAAATGTAACAATGCAACAAAAAAGCCACAGAAGAAACGTTAATGAGATACTACTAGAGATTCAGCTAATGCCAAGAACAAGACACAGGTTATAATTCTCAAAAGCACAATGGTGCTCTTCTCCTATGGGATAGATCTCTCCTTGCATGTTGGAAAGAGGCCTTTTTCTCATCTGTTCACACTTTGCAATGACTGTCACTTCACAGACACTTGTATTTGGGTCACGGTTATCTATTCTTCACCCAAGTATTTAAGTAACTGGCTCATTACTACTTTCTCTGAGAGAAAAGGAAGACATACTTGTTAAATTTGGTTATTAGAAAATATGAAGAAAGTGTTAATATTTTATAATTATTAATATTTGTTAGAATAGCATGTTATGTCTAGTGCAGATGACTTTATTAAACTCTTTAACAATGGTATTTAAAAAGGAAAAAGTGCTCAGAACCTGATTAAATATTACCAAATTAGGCTTAAAATAGGAGCACTACATTGTTTTTGGTATTTGGTACAATGGTCTAAAATTCTAAAGGAATGATGGTGAAAGAAATTAATATACTAGAAAGTAGAATTAAAACACTGGAAAGTTCTTTGGTTATCTTTTTCAACTAATCCATAGCTAGAAGACATACACAATTCATTCAGCGCTCAGAACTGGCCTGCAGGCTCTTTGTGGAAGCTATTGGCTTTTAGAAACAAACAGATCTTGGAACATAGCAGAACCAAGCAACAATCCAAAACTCGGAGGCAATAAACGAGTGGGAGAGCACACGTGACGGTAACACAGAATCAGGCGGGCCCACATCTCTGGAGCAATCACGGAGGCCAGTGAAGATTCAGGTCCCTGAACAGTCCCCCTTTATCTGCAGGGGATACATTCCAAGACCCCCAGTGGGTGCCTGAAACCTTGGACAGTAGTGAACTCTCTCTCTCTACACATCATGTTTTTTCCTACACATACCTATGATAAAGTTTAATTTATAAATTCGGCACAGTAAGAGATTAACAATAATAACTAATAATAAAATAGAACAATTATAACAATATACTGCAATAAAAGTCACTGTAGACCTTAGCAACCTCAGCATATGGTTTTTTTTTACCTTATTAAATCAAGAATTTTCACTTTTTCACTTAAAGAGAGCACTTTCCGGCTTCTCTTTGGCATATCCGAATTACCATCACTACTCTTGTGCTTTGTGGCCATTATTAAGTAAAATAAGGATTACCTGAACACAAGCACTTCGATCTTGACAGCCGATCTGATAACCTAGATGGCTGCTCATTGACTAAGTGTGTACAGAGTGTGTACAGAGTGGATGCACTAGACAAAGGGATGGGTCAAGTCCTGGGTGGGACAGCACGAGATTTCATCACACTACTTAGAACGACAGCAATTTAAAACTTATGAGTTGTTTATTTCTGGAATCTTCCATTTAACATTTTCAGACCACAGTTGACTGAGGGCAACTGAAACCGCGGAAAGCAAAACAGCAAATAAGGGGGGACGACTGTATGTGCCACATGGACGAGGCGTCCCTGAGCGCGTCTTTATAGAGATGCTACCTCTACAAGGACTCACTTCCTGACCTGGACCATCCCAATTAACTTCCTTGGAAATTAGCTTCCTCGTCAACAAAAGGAGGAAAAGGATGCCTCTTTCTTATGAATAAGAGAAACACTATTGAGGTTATTTCCCAGGGTGTTATCAGGAGCAGCTAGGGTTTTGCCAAATTTCTCCTCTATGCCAAATTCTGTGCCATTTAGTTCTTAAAACAACCTGCAATGCTATGATCCTTATTTTACAGATGGGGAAATTGTGGTTCAGAGAGTTTAAGTGGAAATATAAATCTATTACACAAGACACTAAGATTCAGGAAATTGCTTCAAATTGTGTTAGAAATCCCAATGTTATTTTGAGACTACACTGCTGTGTACCTATAGATGAGCCAATATCCTATCACATTTAAGTTACTTAATCCAAAATCTACTTAACTCGATTTTTCACTGTTAGCATTTTATGTCATATTTCATATTGACCCAGAACTCTACAAAATACGCATTCTGATAATAACTTAATAACTATATTAGTTATTGAAGTGCTGAAAAAATCCTAGATATCCACCATTAAACATGTCACTTTTCATCATTGTCTGCACACTGTGTGCCCGGTGAGATTTACTTACTACTCCCCACGTTTAACAGTCATTCTGAAATACCATCCACTTCCCAACATTCCTTCTCACCTGAACTTCTTAATAATCTTCTACCTGTTGTCCCTAATTCCACTTGAGCTTCCCTAAAACCTATTCTACATAGAGCAGCTAGAATTGCTTTTTTGAAAAAGTTAAACAGAATGTGTTCTTTAAGACCCTCCAATGGTTGCCAAATATATTTTGAATAAAATCCAAATCCTTCACCAAGCCCATGAAGCCCTAGATGATGCAGCCGCCTCTCCAACCTCACCTCCTGCCACTCTTCCCATCACTCTCTGGACTACAGCTTCAGTCCGATGCCCTTGGCACTCTTTGAACACATCACGCAAAGTCCCTCCTGCCTTGTGTCAGCCATTCCCTTTGCCTGGACTTCTAGAACACTGCTTGCCATTCAGGTCTCTGAGAGGCCACCTGCTCTAAAGAAGTTCCCTGGTGCTATCTTATGCCTCTAATTTCTTCATAGCCCCACCTCCTATTAACATCCTCTGTTGAAGCCAACTCCCAAGAGGTTCTTAAATCTGTTTTCCTCCTTTTAATTCCTTGCTACTAACCTTTGGATTCCCTGGATTGTGACAACTGCTCACCACTGCCACTGAAGAGCCAACTGCCCTCATAGCTCCCTCAACAGGACCCCAAGCTACATTATCTGTCTTATCTTGGAGACATGAATCCCACTGTCCTCCGCAAAAGGAGCTACTCATTGTTCCCTAAAACTCCAGTTTCTAGCTTTTGCCGGTAAACCTCTTTCCCTGGCCACTCCCATTATCCTGTTGGCTATAATCCTATCTATTTATCTCAAATACCACCTCTGCACAAGCCGACTCACTTCATCCTCCAAATCACTTCAGAACTTTGTTTCCATTGTATGGTGTTTTTAATAGTGATACTGGCATCACCATTACCAACAAAGGGTCTCATCTCTTCTATTAGAGGAAGCTCTTAAAGGTGTGCCTAACTCATTTGTTAGTCCCAGTGGGACCGACGATGGTACCCACAATACTGGCAACACCATACAGTTCTGTGCCATAGAGCTTCACTTTCTAGTCCCTCTGATAGTCCTTTCCTGTTTATTTCCATAAATGTCTGTCCTTCAAATCCTTTCATATATCTTCCAGAATTAACCTGCTCTGATGCTCACTAATCCTTCACTTTGCATCCTTTCTGCACTTCTATTTTAATTTACAACCCTTGTCCATTCATCCAGGTGGGACTGTAAACCCCTGGAGACTGGGGACTGTGAACTCTGCCCTTTTCTCCCTTCCCTCTCCTGTCTCCTCACTGCCCTCTATGGGATTTCCACCCATCACAGGAGTCTCAGCTGCTCCAGACAGTGGATCATGAAAACCAAGGGCTTAATTGCGTACTTTGGGAAAGAAAATTCCATGGAAAGGTTAGTAAAACAAATGAAATGGAAAGAATAAATGCTGCAGAACAAACAGAAAAGTAAATATATAAGCTCTCCTAGGAGATTTATAACTCATTTAATATTTCTTGGGTATCCACACAGGGCAGAAGACACAGTTTATGAATTAGGAGAATGAGACATACTCATGTGCCCAGGCCAGAACTGTGTCTGTACATGCACAGTGCCTTTTTGCCTCTTTAAAAATCCAACTCGAAGAGATTTTACATCTTTGGTATTAATTATTTTAACCACATTCCTGTTTAGCATATATTATTATCCCATTTTACAGAAGGAAAAACTAAGGTGTAAAGAATTAAAGCACTAGCCTGGGGCCACACAGTCAATAAGAAAGCCACAACAAATCCCTGGTCTCTAAGCTTTCAAGTAGCTGCTCTTTTCACTAATAAAACTGTCAAGTTAAAAAAAAAGGAAGGGAGGCAGTGGCTTAGAGCTTTTTTCTAAGCCCCATGTAAAGATCTGGAACATAATGCAACAGTCGATTAAGTTCAGGAAATGAACCGCACTGTTAGGGGATTTGCAAAGAACAGATCACATTATAAAATTGTCCCTCTCAACCCACCTTAAAAAAATATACAATTTCTTGGGTTAAACATAGATTGTAACATAAAGAAAAAATGTCACTCTAGAAGATATAAAAGACAACATCAATATGATCTACTTGAGACACTTATGAAGAATTAAAATCAAGTATCCTCCGGAAACTAGTTACATACATATGTACAAAACAAAAGGAGTTACATTTCTTGTTGGTATTTCAGGCTATTAGGAAAAATATATGTATATTTGTTTGTATATATGTACACATGTGTGTATAAACGTGTGTGTGCATATATATGTATACACAAAACAAGTACTCTTATGTACATATATAATGCAAATACATATATGTATACCCAGATCTTTCCTCATTCCTTCCCTTCATCAAAACTCACCCACCTTAAATCACATTCTTAGGGGCTTGTTCAGTCACAGCTAGTGGAACTGAACGATTAAAGTTTGCTCTTGGGCTAATGGATTATCCTTAAAAGTAACACACTCTTATTTTAACAGAGGGTTTCTAAAAACATAATAAGCACATACATTACCAGCAGTGGCCAACATTTATAGAATTCTAGGCACAGTAACTAGCACAGTACAAAACTCAATAAATGTTAGCTGCTGCTATTATTATTTATTTATTCACATAACAAATATATATGTGCTAGGCATTATTCTGGGCACAGGGAATGCAGCAGTGAAGAGAACACACAAAAAGCCTGCCTTGTGGTGCTTATATTCTAGTGGAGGAGGCAGACAATAAACAAGATAAATAAGTAGACACAGAGCGTGTGAGGTAAGTGTTCAGGGACAAAATTAACTAAGAGTGTCATTGGGGGAAGGGAGGTTACACTTTGGGGCTAAGCTGGTCAGAGAAGGTGTCCCCGTGTACGAGGGGGTTAACCATGAGGATACCTGTGGGAGAAGACCCCAAACAGAGGCTGGTGTGTGGGTGTTTTCAGACCAGCAAGGAGGTCAGAGAGCAGAGTGCATGAGGACACGTGGTCCGGGAGGAAATAGCACCAGGTCTGGTAGGACCTCCTTGGTCACCATGAAGACTATGGCCTTAAAGCTGCAGGAGGTGAGAGAAGAGTGACATATATCAAGTTCCTCTTACAGTGACACATTCTGCCTGCCGAGTTGACAAGCGACTTAAGAGAGCCAAGAATGGAAACAGAGATCAGTAGGAGGCTCCTGCAACACCCCAGGTAAGAGGCGGTGGTGGTCAGACCTACGGCAGCAATCGAGGTGTTGAGAAGTGGTGGGATGCACAGACGGACTAGATACGGGGTGGAAGTGAATATCAACAACAAAATCAAGATGTCTGGCCTGAGAACCAGGAAGGGCAGAGATGCCACTTACTAAGATGGTATGGGAGTGCGGCAGGCTTGGGAACCAGGATGCCACGGACTCAGCTGAGTTACTTTATACATATCATCTCACTCAGTACGCACAACGCTGAGATAGACACTATCTTATTATCCCCATTTTGTAGGTGAGTACACAACGCTACTACAGGGGTTAAGTTACTTGATCAAATTCACTCAGTTAGTAGGTGGCTATAGATATAGGATGATCTTAAACTAGTAAGATTTACAGTATAACTGAATGCTTAACTACCACTGTCACGATACTGACAGGCCAGTGAGAGACAGATGTGGTGACTTCTAACTCAGATCATGAATCCTTACACAGACATTCATGATGGTTTTTTAAAGGCAGAGGGAAAGAGATAATCCCTGAGCATGTTATAAAACACAAGGCAAATAAGATACCATTTAAAAACACACACACACATATATATATATAGATTATATATATATGAGCACACACAGAAAAACATCAAAAGGGGTATGAACCCAAATATTGGCATTATCTATGTCTGGCCACATGATAAGTAACTTTTTTTCTCTTTTTGTTTGTCTTTGTCTTCTAATCTGCCTACAAGCAAGATGCATTACTTAGTTTTCTTTAGTGTTATAAATAAAAATTAATTCATAAAACTGTAATTTATTGCATCTATGTATTGGTTTTTTTGCTCTCTCCCCCTTATAATGTTTACAGTAACTTAAAAGCCAAACAGCTGGGATTACTGAATTTAGGAAGCTACACAAGGTGAACCAAGGTTCCTTCAATTCTGAGGGCTTAGGCTAGTATTTAGATCTTGAGACCTAAACTGGTAAAAATTAGGAAAGATGAAAGCAGATGAGACCACCAATTAGCTACCGTGAGAATGAAGCAGATACAGCCTGGGACAGAATCCATCATCTAACCCCTCGAGGGACTGTTCTACCCGACTCCAAAAAATGCTTCTAGTATAAGGTAGTGAGGGAGAGGCCTGCAAAAGCCTCGGAGGTCGAAAGTGTATGAGAATGAGACAGGGAAGATCCCTAGGAAAGGAAAGAAAACAGGGTAACAGCCCAGGCTCTACAGCCAGATGACGGGGGGTCAGAATCAAAGGGAGAGGAGAAAACTTGCTAGAAAGAAAAAGAAAAAGAATAAGGTTGGGCACTCCTGGTCAGTCTTCAGTAGAAAATAGTGACTGAAGTTGGTGGCAAAGGGGATTTCCCAGACTGGTGGTAAGCAGGGCCCACGTCACACACAGGAGGTTACAGCACAGAGTCAGCTAGGGAAGAGCTAAGTACATTTTCTACAAACTACAGTGGAACAGCAAGATGCGACAGCTATGAGGGTCGGCAGGTCCACCCTGAGGCAAATGAACATGTGTCCCGGATGGTATATGACACATAAACCTTATCATCAAACACTGAACTGATCTGTTTTCTTTGTATCTGTCCTATGCACATGGAACCTATGCCACTATATCTGTGAAGAAAATAAATTTCCAGAGGACAGGTGCCTTTTATACCAGGACATTTCTACAGGGGATTTACACAAAAGAGCCTTGAATCCCCAAAATATACCACATGGGATCTTGGGCAAGTCAACAGATTCTCTGAGCCTCAGTTATTTTCACTGAGAGAGGAGAAAACACCACTTATTTTAAGGGTTCATCGATCAAATGACACAATGTATGTAAAAAAAATTCTTGTTACTCAAACGTCAGCTGGTTTGGAATCTGCCACTTGAACAGGGTGATAATGACTTTTGACAACACGGATGAAAAGGAACAGAAGAGAACAGACTTTGAGTAAGCACATAAGAGACACAGCTACATGGAGAGGGAGAAGAAAGGCAGGGAAGAGACATCCCGGAGCTCCTATCTTGCCTTATTGCCGGAGCGGCATATGACAGCTTATCAGCCAATTAAATAATGGACTAGAGGCCCCGAAAAGCTGCAATAACACGAGGGAATTTTTGTCTTTGTGAATTTTATACTTGGATGGAATCTGGACAACACACACTTTCAAAAATTGAGATGTTACTATGAAAACAAACAAAAATTCCCCAGAACATAACTGTTATGCAGTTTAGTTTTGCTTACTGCTGCATCCCTACACGCAGTCTTCAAGATTTCTTGATACATAACTAAATGTAAAGATGTCCTGAAGTTCCATTAAAGACTAGCCTTACGGTCCACAGTATAAGGTCAAGTTAGAACAAAGTGAGGGCCTGGCCCCCTGGCACAGCGGTGAAGTGCGCACATTCTGCTTCGGTGGCCCGTGGTTCGCCAGTTTGGAACCCCGGGTGCGGACATGGCACTGCTTGGCGGGCCGTGCTGTGGCGGGCGCCCCACACATGAGGTGGAGGAGGATGGCCACAGATGTTGGCTGGGGGCCGGTCTTCCTCGGCAAGAGAAGAGGATTGGCAGCAGTTAGCTCAGGGCTGATCTTCCTCAAAAAAAAAGAACAAAGTGAAACGGCCTTAAGAAAAGGCTCTTCTGGAACTTGGAAAATAAATTTTAGTGAACAGGAACCTGGAGAGACCTGCCTCATATCAAATGCTTCTCATCAAGAGCTTTTAAGACCTTCACTTAATCACAACCATCAAAGACTTAAAAACAATTGAAAACATGTTGACAATAACTGTGCTCATCAACTACCTTGGAGATTAGAAGAGGAAAGAGATAAGTACTCTGATCCAATCAACGTAATGTGAAAAGAAACCCTGATGGAATTAAAGCGGGATAAAATGAAAGATAAATGTTAGTGGAGAGTCTAGTCTGTTGAATAAAACACAAACCCAAAGAATCAAATTAGCATCTGACAGGAGCAGTTGCCAATCAGCCAGGATCATGTCCTTGGAAATTAGATTCCACTCATGGAAGAGAGGAAATGCTGTAGATACACTTTCTTATGTTGGCAGATGCCCACCTAACAAGGAAAGCCCCCAATGCCAGAGCATTTATCAAAGGTTAAAATACACAAGATGACTTTTCCGACGTGGTCCCTGAACATAAGATATACACTGCTGCCAAACATCGAAAAATCCATCCCAGTACTGAGTGTGATCCCAGAAAAGCCACACTGGAAAACTGTATCTGTTCCTTCCTGCGGATCAACAAAGCCCCTAGAGACAGTTGTGATTACAAATATCACTGCAGGTCTTAAGCAGGATCTGCCAACACCACTTCCCTTCTCTAGTTCCTTTCCTTTTGGCACGGAATGAATTTACAAAGAAGCTACTCAGTGACCGTTCCATCAGCCTCTCTATAACTCTATGCAGCTGTTTATGACAGAATGTTCTACCTCAGGCCTCTAGCACAAGCTCTTTCAACTCTCCCCCACATCCCAACTATCCAATGCTCCTGTTTTTCTTCAAATATTTCTCTTCCCCACCAATGGACCAATATACCCTGCATTATTTAATTCGTCCTTACATAATCCACCCCCTCGACTGATTTGTACCACTTCTTTTAGGCAAATGTCTGATTCAAAAGAAGCCACAGTAGAAAACATCTATCAGGATATATACATGACCTGACTTTGCTCTGAAATAAAATATATTTAAACAAAGTTGTGAGAGCTCCCAAATTGACAAATTCTATCTCCCCATTAAATTCCTACAAAATGCAGATATTCACAGAGAGACCCAAAAACCTCGCATGAAGAAGATACCAAAACAGAAGCCAGCCCTGTGGCTACAGTGTAATAGAAGCCATAGCTTCTAGAAAGATCTCGTCCCTTCCCACCACCCCAGCACAAAATCAACTCACTGGCCAAACGTGACTGAGTCTAAGTTGTGACTGTCTCCCACCTGGACTCCTATAATGGCATCATAACCAGTCCCCACTTCCACTCTTGCTTCCCTATCTCTAGACGGCAGCCAGAGTGATTCTTTTAAAATACAAATCTGTCCATATCCTTCTCCTCTAATGACTTATCACCATACTTGGAACCACCGCCCTGTATAAAATACCACCCATTCCCCAGTATACCCAACACTTTCTAATCCTTTAGAGGTACTGCTTTATTTTTCCCCGGTTCCCTCATCACTACCTGGTATTATACATTTCTTTGTTCGCTGACTGCTTTACCCTGGCCAGAAAACAAGCTCCCCGAGAGCGTCGGGGGCCTCTGCTCACTGCAGCACCCCAGGGTCTACAACCAAGCCTGGCACATGGAAGGGTGCTCAGTAAATACAAGCTGAATAAATGAATGAATTTTAAGTGAGCACTTGCTAGGTGCCAGACTCTCTACCAAGCAGTGGGATATAAGGATGAATGATGAATAGGATCTAGTCTTTTCCCTGGAGGAACTTAAAATCCAGCAGTGAAGGAGACACATACATAAGGAATAGAATGGAATGTGACATAAACTTGAAGTGTTTGAGGCAAACTGTGGAGTGGAGCAGCTAGAGATGAGGTAGGACACGTTGGGTCTTGATTAGGAAGAACCCTGAGCTTCATGCTAAGGAACTGGGCTTCCATCTGAGCCCCCACTAAGGTGCATCTGAGCACATCGCTAAGTAGGACCGGAAAGAGGTAATGAATCTGAAATTAGAATTGACAGAACTTAGTGACTATTTATATAAAAGGAACTGAGGAGTTCTAGGTTTCTAGGAAATTCCACCACCCACACAGGAGGAAGAAGTTGGAAGAAAAAGATGATAAATCTGAGTTTAGACAAGCTGAATTTGAGGTACCTATCATCACAATACTAAGTCATAAGGATTTCTCTGGTGGCTAGACAACCCTCGACCTGGAAGTTCTACAATCCTGCTCCTTGGCCTCTTCTTCGCCAGGTGTTTACAGTGTCCTAACAGAGCTGAGCCACACGTACCACACATAGGTGCCACCGTGTTAGCCATGATTCAGCCATGCATAAGAAGTCCGTACCAAATCCCTAAGTTTAACATATTCTTTATCATGCTTTCTGAAAACAAGGGATACCTGTTTTGCAGTGAAGTCTGACACAAATGCAGAGATTTCTCAGGAATTTTTCCTAGTCAGTGGCTTCACAGTCCAATTCTAAATGGGGAGACAACATTATTTACAGTTTTAAAAATCAAAAAGTTCTCAAGGACAGGCATTATTGTTGCTTTCCACTTTGCAATGTCATGGAAATCCCACGTGGATATATGTATAAACATACACACACACAGACCTGAGGGGGAGGTGTTAAGAATAAAAGGAGGCAAAAGAAAAGATTTAAGGACAAAAACCAAAACTCGTGCTTAACAGTAAAGGACAATTGTATATCACGTAAGGATAGAACCAAATGTCCCAATGTCACCAATTCAGCATCAAGGTTATGTAGCACCTCAAACATCTGGCTGAAGATGGGGCGCATTGGCCAAATTTCAGTGATCTCATTTCTCAATAAGTCATCCTCTAGTTTCAGCCTCTGATTCCCCTCTAAAAAGTGAAGATACAGAAGCAAGAAGGAAGAGGCTAATTGTTTAAAGGGCTCCAAGACTCTTAAAATCAAAGTAGAATGCTCCTTTGGGTTTACTGGCCAAACACGCTTAATGCTGAGGAGTTGTGTAAAACGTGCCTAAGTGGCAAACCTCTTGGTGGACGGTGTGGAGAGGGGTCAAGACTCAGCAGAGTCAAACACAAAAAGAGGGAGAGGTTAACTCTCTGTTAAACAGAATATTCCAGAACTAGAAGGGTCCATTTCCCCAAGATGCTGGGTAAATAAAACTGCTACACTGCAACGGCAAATAACTAGAAACAAGGAGTCTCTCTGATACTAAGAACATCTGCATCTTCTTTACGAGAGTAGGGAAGGGTAGTCCATCAATACCACTGCTTGGTGTGTCAACCTGCATCTTCCTTCCCAAGCCTTACAAGTCTGCTGTGCCACATACACTGAGAAGAGGCCTCAAGGAGGGAGGGGGGAAAACAGGAACGTACCCCAGTAGAAGGACAGGGGTGGGGATGCTTACAATTATCATGGCAACAGTTCGCTTCCCTTTCTCATGTTCCCATCCTGCCAACACGGAAACCAGAGAGAAGACTTTAAGGAATCCGGAGTTGGACGTATTCTGGACAAAAAATGCTCTGCAGTTAATAATAGTCAAACATAATTGGCCCATTCAATCACGTTAGAATCAAGACATAGTTGTGTAGAGTAACAGAAATCATCTAGACTAAGAGGCCCTTATTTTATCTGTGAGAAAAACCAGGCTCCTGAGATCTAGAGACTCACTCACACCACCCAGGATGTCTGGGAACAGTTGAGGCTGACCCAGGCTGCCTGTGTCCCAGCACGGGGTTAATTTTGCCCAAGGTGTGAATCCACTGATGTATAAATTAAATATACAAGTGACTACAGTACTGGCAATAAGTACCAGTAAAACACGAAATTAGAAAGCTTAAAGCAAAACAGATTTGAGGAAAGGTCCCTGCTGAGAGAAATATGAATAGTAATATACTTTAAAGAAATTAGCCCTATGGTTAGGACACTTCCTTAGAACAAGAATAAAAGTATTTAAAAGTCACAGTTTTGTGAAAGATTTGAACTCAAGCATGGTATGACTTTCACAAAGTTATATTCTGGGACAGTAAATTACTTGATTTGCTTGCATGTAAGAATTTTGATGAAAAAACTCACATAAACCAAACAACAAACATCAGGAAAAACCCAGGAAACGTAATTTAATTGACCTCGCCTTTGTAAATGAAAAGTACTGGCATTTTTTTCTCTAATGGGCTTTTAGGAAATAAAGTTTAGAAGTCAAAAGTTTAAAGGTCAAAAGCAGAACTAGTTTGGCAGTCGAATGAATGTAAGTAAGAAATTCTGAGCATCTCATATTTCTGAAGCCTACTGCTATCTATTTAGCCTCTTAAAACTAAAGTAAACAAAAAAAGGCCTTCCACCAAATCAAATGCAGCCTAGACCACCATTTCTATTTCAGATTTAGCTTAAACTCCAGGATTGCCAAACTCTAGAGCCCCCAAATAAACACTGGCCACTTAACTTCCTTTACACAGGTTAAGATAGTCCTTTCCTGGCAAAGAGACAGGAACTGCTTTTATTTCCATTTGCAGATAGGTAATTCACCAGGTTAAAAAATACAGTCCTTATGAACATACCAGGAAAACACTCATCAATTCTTTCAGATCAAGTTCAGTATCAACTCTCTGTCTGCACTCTGTTTTCTGGATTTAAGATGACTTCCTTAATGTTCAACCATGCTATAGGTCATGAAACACAGTCCACTAGAGAGAAACTCAGTTCCATAGCAAACCCATTTCCAACTCTCATGCACGGAAGCAATAAAGATGTTCTGCTAATGGAAAATCAGACACAAATGAGGAGGGTAACATAGATGTTTAGCTTGCTACAGGCAACCCAAGCAAAGAGCTTGTCTGAGGGGCCTGTGTTGAGTTTAGAGCTTGGGACATGAAAGCCACTTTGGATCCATCTGAAACTAAAAGGAGGTGCCTATTTAAAAGGCCAAGACACTTGAATGGAAGAGCCACATATTGCTTTAGGTGCCACACATTCTAGAAGGTGGAAAACCATGCAGGTTCATCTGTGTTCCACCTACCTAAACAAAGTCATTTCCTGAGGGTATCATTTTCCCAACAGCTCAAGCCACTCTGGAATAGCTGTTCTGAATTCTATCTCTTTAAATACACATTGCTAAGGTTCCAGATGTCTGACCCTGTGTGGGAAAACCTATACAGCCATTCACGGTGCTTAGGTCAACTGTCAACTATTTATTTGATGGATTAATAACACCAAGACTGGGTAGTCTATCTGTGGTCCAATAGCCTGGACTCTCTCAAGGTGTCTGAGGGTTTTCTTTCCTGTGAAGTGAAAATAGAAGAACATCATCTCTAACAATCCCATTCATCGTTCTGTACGAATCTTGTACAAAACAGGCAATAAAAGGCATTTTCTTAAAGCTGCCAGAGCTTTAGTTGGGTATGCGGTTAAAAAAAAAGAAAGAAATAATATGCTTTGATTCTCCTGCTTGACAAATTTAATTTCCAAATAATGAGTATTAGACATCTGTAGTGCAAACCCCCCAATCATTGAACCTGAGAGCTTTTGCTTTACTTACTTATATTTTAAGAGCAGCCACTGAATTAGCCAGAGTCCTACAAGGATCATGCCATTAATTTCACAAATAGAAAAGGCCCACTGCACCCGGTTAAAATGGTCAAAAAACGTGTCCGGTAGTGGTGGCTGCACCTCCTTAGGAGGCACTCGTTCATGGACGACCGAGATCATCACTGTGGTGAGAACAAAACAGGAAAGTGCATAAAGAAAGGCCAGAAAAGTCTTGCCCCACTCCATGGGGTACTGGGAGCGTTCCGGTTCCGGCATGGGGATCTTTATCATCTCCTTCCTAAACCCATTTGGCATCCCGTTGGGTTTGACCTTGATGCTGAAGCTGCCATCGGGAGTGAGGACGTCTGTGCCAATGCTGAGGTGCCCGTTGGCGTGGCCGTTCTTGTGTGCTTCCATGTGGTGCTCCATTTTCAGGGTCTCTATCATGTCTAATAACCGCTGACCGTTGTCGGAGGAGACTCGGCACAAGGGGGGTTTTGTGAAATCCTCTTGGGTTAGGTTGATCAAGTCCCGGCCTGTGAAATGTTCCAGAGGCTCACAGTATTCTGGCATAGCATTCTCCAGCAGCCAGTCTGCCACCTTCTTGGGTGACCAATAAACCACTTCCTTCATTGTACTGGCAGACAACATGCAGTCCCCAGCTTGCTCTCGGCAGGTCAGCAGCAACCGTTCCTACAGAGCAGGACACTGTCCCATTGCAACATGTTCATCCTGTCAGGCCTCATGACAGAGACTTGTGTGGCAAGATGGTCAGGGCAGTTTTTAAACACCTCATGTAGCTGACCAGGATTCTTGAGGGCCTGGGCGTTCATTCACCTCATTTTTGAGCAAGATTCTTCCTTCTGTGGAGGCAAGAAAAAAAGTTAAAATACTGGGACTTTGAATCAATCTCTTCAAAATGCAAAAACTTAACATGCATAAGGAAAATGGAAAACCAGTTATTGGTAATGTCCATAGTTTTTAAACTTATATTAGTAGTTTAAGGGACCACTGATTCTCTGGTTAGTCTTCCGTGAAAGAGCATTAAATTGGACCTGAGAATGGACAAAGTCAAAGGGGAAATGTTTTACAACCTCTCCAATCGTTTCTTTCCCAAGAAATAATTCAACAGTGCTTTGGACACTGCTCAGTACAGATCAGTGATTCTCTTTGCCCTTCCATGCTTCCTGAGATAATCTGAAAGAATACGGCAAATTTGCTTAATCTACCATTCTATCTGGTGATGAAATGTTTTAAAATGTACATAACACACAGCAACTTAATAGATATCATAGAAATGTTGAGCAAGATGATCTGGTCCAACAATTTTATACTCTTTCATAAAAAAACCAATGAATCCCTTTTTCCAAACGTACTTGGACCCCAAATCTATAAAAGAATTATAAATGCAGCTGCTTGGTTGGAACACAGGTGGAGTGAAGGGCCAGGGTCCTCCTGCTCTGTTGATGTTTCTACTCCCCGCCCCTTGGGGGTTTCACGGAACCAATCCCACGGTTTCAAAATCAATGATCTGATTCAACCCCCTCGTATACAAACGAGGAAACTGAGTTCCAGAAAGATCAAGGAACCTGCCCGTGGTCAAGTGGCAGCTTGCACAGAAGAGTCATACAGTCAAGTTTCTGAATCCTAGTTCAATGTATTCATTTATTAAAATACTTAACCAGCTATGTGGCAATAACCAAAATACACATCTGTAGGATGTACATTCTACACGTGTATTTCTAAATTTACATACGTACAAATATATGTATAAATAATGTATCTATATATTTAACCAAAACTATAGTTAAAGAATGTAACATTGCATAAAACAACTTGCAAAAAATACATCATATATTAACTGAAATTACACTAGATGATGGGCCTAGTGACATTTTCTACTTTTTTAATAAGCATGTATTACTTTTATAATGATCATTTAAAATTAAAAAACAAGAAAAGTTAGAAATAAAAGAGCTAGCTCTAGAACAAAGCATTGTGGTTAATTAAACATGGCTTTTGGCAGAAGACAGTTCACAGTCTGCTTCTCAGTGTCTCCCACGCATAACTCACTAGGTGAACTGCAGCTTCTTCATCTGCAACGTGGGTATAGTCCAATCTATCCTTCACAGGGTCGTTGTCAGTACTTAAGAAAACAAACGCAAAAGTTGATGTCACCTAACCTAGCACTAAAAGGGATCTGTTGGCATCCATATCCTTTTTTTTCCTTTCTCAAATTTCCTATCATGTCCAGTGGCTACTGTCCACTATATCTCACTATGAAAACACTCTGTCCAATAGTGGGCTAACCTTTTTTTTTCTTCCAAATGAATGTTGTGTTAACTGCAAAAACACTTGCACAGATTTGTATGTTTAAGAGCTAGAAATTACTGATGGTAGTGTTTCCTTAACTCTGCTTTGTGGAATAATAATCTGATAAAATGCTCTAAGCTTAAAAAAATATACATCCAAACAAGCCTAGGAACAGCACACTGTAATCTCTCCTGGGGACAGCAGTACACAGTAGCATGTAAAAATCTCCAGGAAATCCTCCAGTAAAGAAACTGTTTGCCAGGATTTCTCAAATTGACTTCATCAGGCTGTCCTCCTCCCTGCCTTTCTCCTCCCCACTAACTCCTACCAACTCCCTGTGGAACACACTGGGACAAATAAGACCAGTACTGAGGTCTTCTGATTTCAAAGTCCAAATTCATGTCTAGCGAATCCCCAAGTCTGACTCTGGAATGAAGATGGACAATCTGTCCACTCCTAATTTCCCAATCCAAATAACATTCAGTCAAATGGCTAGAGCTTAAAAAGTATCCCAGACCTTGAAGAACTGGGCCTTCTCTCTTCTGAGCATGCACAGTCCTGAGCATCCACAGCGCTGTGCACCACCCCTATTACACTCTCTTATGGTTAAGTGTCAGTCCAGGCTCCCCCAGGAGCTGAGGAGCGATTGTGGAAGGGCTACAATCTTAAGCATTCATGTATCTCGCATTCCCAGGGCTCAAAAGGTATTCAAACAATATCTGTTCAATATCTCAGGAAATGTCCCTTAGACCTAGCAACATGTAGGTGGTTTAATGGAGAATAAACCTACTAAAAATGCATTGATGTTGAAAACTGCTTTAAAACAATTTGGATGGTCAAGGAGAATAAGGTGGGCATTCTCCAGAGAGAAATATGAAACCAAAGTGAATCTCTGACCACTTAAAATCCACTGCAGAGCTGCTTCAATGGATCACTAGTACTGCCTAGAGTGACAAGAAGACACACAAGCCAGATGGGAGTCCTGGCAGAAGATCCTACAGGAAAGCAGTTGTCCTGGCATCACTTCCCAGGCCTCCCCCCAAATACTCCTCAACAGAATTAAGATAACAGTCAAGGGAACCTTCAACAACCTGAAGCAGCTAAGAGAACTCTACGAAAAAAAAAAAAAACAAACATAGTGGAATGTTCAGGCCCAAGGGAATGAACAGGGGCTCTTCATGTAGGTTCTTCATTTTCCCCGGTCCAACACAGGAAGGCTGCCGGGGGGAAACCCCTCAGAACCACAAAGCCTAGACCAAGGTCCAAGGAGTTATTTCACTTCTCTCTGCTCGGGGGACAGTCAGAGAATCTCCTTTTAAGAGACAATAATCTTTAAAATAGAAAATAATCAAACGGTAGGAGACAACACACGGCCATCACACACATACATACTCACACACACACACTCATTCTGGCATTGTGAGCCTCCATCCAAATGAAGGAATGCTAATCTTGCAATGGCAAGTCCATCAGGCAGTTTCTGAGAGCCAAAGGGACTCTTAAGAGACAGCAAGATAAATCATTGATTTCCATTAATCAACTAGGACAACAAAATTCTTCACTCCTTAAGACAGTCCCTGTGCCTCCCTCCAACTTGGAATTCTCCGTCTACTTGTCTTCAACAAGTCCAGGTCCTTCCCTTAGTCTTTAAGGTCCTTCTCTGCAAATCCTTTTCTGACCACTTCACAACCCTTTCCCCTCTCCCTGAATCCCTACATCACTAATATCTGTGACACACAATATAATTTAACTGTCTTGTGTGCATGGTGTGGTAGACAGAGCACCAGCTGTGTGAGTCAGGGAGCCTGCAGACTCAAACTCAGCTTCCCTCCTTCTTGACAAAGTCTTGTAACCTCTCCAAGCCTCAGTCTACTCTGGAAAATAGGATTGATAACTACCTCACCTACCTTCACACGGGCTGCTACTGCTGTGAGGATCCAATTACGTAAAAGCAATGAAAACTATTAATGCCTCCAAGAAATACGTCTTGTTCTTTTTGTAATGTCCTGCTCCCTTTCTAACACCCAACTGGGCCCCTGTGATATTTCATAAATATTTACTGAAGCTGCCACTTCCAAATTTCATGAGAAAACAACCCTTTATTTCTCAAGCAAGCTTTGAAATTTGAAAATAAAGGCATCCATGCTGTTTTCCCGCAGCTGAGGCTGAAATCGTGTGGAAGGGAAAAAGTTGACTCCTATGGAAGTAACTGTTGGACAGCCAGTCAGTACTTCAAAGGCCACTGCTACAAGGTGAGGACTTACCCAGCGACTCCCGAGCCCAGCTGCAGGAAGAGAAGTGAGAAAGTGACTTTTCTCTGGACTCACACACTCAATTTAGAACATATGGTACCATTTCTGAAAAGTGAAAGGCAAAGTGTTTTCGCATCTAGACCCAGAAGACTGCACATTAGGCTGGGCTCAGAAAACAACTACCGCCATCACTCAGAAAACAACTACCGCCATCACTCAGAAAACCCACCCCGAATCCACGACTGGCAGAAGGTTAAGGACTGAAGTACAGCTCAAATCAGTAGATGTATTTCTCAGAACTGGGAGGAAGTAGTGGAAGAGTAAAAACTGTACATGAACTAATTTGAGATACAGAAGAAGTGCTGGAACTGTCATTCATCTGTAATTTTTAGACATAAGTAAACTAAAATCCAGTGAGACTGTGACTTGTCTAAAATCTTATCCAAAGCAAAGAACTGGTCCTGGGGCTAGATGGAGACCCAAGATGCTTTACAGGGCTCTCCTAAGGCAAATATCCAACAGCCTCACAGATTTCAGCATGTATGAAGGATAGTCTAAAAAGTTTTTTAAAAAAAATTATAGTCCTCGGGCCAGCCCTGTGGTCTAGTGGTTAAGTTCAGTGTGTTCCATTTCAGTGGCTCAGGTTCAGTTTCTGGGCGCAGACCTATACCACTTGTCAGTGGCCATGCTGTGGTGGTGACCCACATACAAAATAGAGGAAGACTGGCACAGATGTTAGCTCAGGGCAAATCTTCCTCAGTCAAAAAAAAAAAAAAATAGTCCTATAGGATAAAGGGCAGGAACAACAGCATACTCATTATAGATTCTAAACTCAGCAGAATTATCTTTTGGGCCTCAGCTAAGTGAAAAATGAATCTGCTAAATACAATTTGGTTCCAATTCTTAAAATAGATATTTTAGTCTTTAATATTATAAAAGGAATCAGATAAAATGCCACAACATACTATAAACTATTTATAGTTATCAAAGCTAGATCTTTAAAAACAGAAAAATAAGTGAAAGCAATTATCCTGGTAATGAGAAAACATTAATCAAGCAAAATCATTTATGAATATTTGTTCACCTTACTCAAAAGGAATCTATTATCTTGTTATCTGGCATTGTCTAGAAATAAGACATTGTTGTGTTAACAAAAAGCTACCACATGGACTACACACTGACACAAGTTTTTCAAGAATTAGAATAGCATGAAACATACATCTATCAATGGGGCACCTGCTCAGAACATCGGAGGTCTAGTGCTTGCTCTGTCACTAACTTGTACTCCAAGCCTAGAGCTCGGCTTCCTATAATGGAATAATTTATTCCATCTGCTTGTTCCATTGCTTAAGGGAATTTACAGGCACCTGACAGTGCTTTGGAAAACATAAAGCAATACCAAAAAAGCAAGAAACTATTACACTGAACTTAATTTATTCTTCTTTGAAGATTCAATGGACTTTTTAAATGAGTGTCATGAAATTAAGAATTGAATTTGTATGATTCTTTTAAGGCACGATGGACCAAAAGCTGAACACATGAAGCTGGCTAAATGCTGATAACGGCAAGTGCAAGTAGGAAGTGGTACATGCAGAATTAGTCTTATAAACATACAGGGAACTAAACTTTCTGCTTCATGCATCAAACCTCTAAAAACAACAGCAAAAGTAACATGAGTATACACATGATTTTACTCTACCAGCTTATACAATCAACTTAAGCAAGACCAAATTTGGTGAGCACATAACATTTAACTCAGACTTTATAACATGAAATTACCTGTGGGTACGGTCTGTTAAAGAGCAATACAAACCAAGAATTGATATTATTTTATTGTGAAACAGATGAATTGCTTTTTTTGTAAATGCTTCAAGTCCAGATAAAGGTCTTTACATCTATCAGAACTTTCCATAAGAGTCAGAAATAACCTAATGGGGCCCAGCCCATGCTGAGGGGTTAAAAGTTCCACACCCTCCACTTCCGCAGCCTGGGTTCGTGGGTTTGGATCCTGGGTGCAGACCTACTCCACTCATCAGCCACGCTGTGGAGGGATCTCACGTACAAAGTGGAGGACAATTGGCACGGATGTTAGCTCAGGGATAATCTTCTTCAAGGAAAAAAAAAAAAAAGGAAAAGGATTGGCAAAGGATGTTAGCTCAGGGCAAATCTTCCTCAAAAATAAGAAAAAAAAAAAAGAAGAAAGAACCTAAAGGATCTTTTAGGGCAATGCAGCCCACTGCAATACTCACAAGGGAGGTTTTTAATTCTTCAATTTAGATGGCTCCTGAATGCTTTTCTCCAAACCGATCTAATCAGCTGTAGATTTTGTTGTTGTTGTTATTTAACACTTAAAGAGTTAACTTAAATAGGCAGAATTCATAAAATCAAATTTGAAGAAGAAAAAATGGCTAGAACAACAACTACACAGTTTTAGTTCAAGGATCTACATATTTTTTCAATGTACGGTTGGGAAAATTGTCAAACATTACCTCTGATGTCTTAACCTTTAAGTTGTCCTTTATTTTAAATTCCTATTACCTGCAGCACGCAAAACTGCACAGACTAAACTCTGATTAGCAAATAAAATCATCCCTTATGAAACGGCTCCTTGCACTAAGTCTCTGCTGACCTAGTTTGCTTAGATAGGAGAAGGAAGGGCTTGGTGAAGTGTACATATCTGCCTCATGGTCCGCTTACACTGCAAGACTTTAAGCTGTTAGATGAGCCTCATAAGATGACACCTTTTGGTTACCGCCGCCTTCCTTATTTAATGATGTTTGATACTAAGATTTTGCTATATCTGAAATGGATTCTTTCTCAGCAGTATAACTTTCCCAATTGACAGCCTCCCTTTAATGCCCCCACTCATGTGACCCATTCCAATGTAGTAGCCTTCAATGTTCCAGAGGAAAAGAGATGATTCTTGGTTGACAAAATTAGTAGATAGGACATAATGACAAGAAACCAGCCATGTCAGTTGTCTAACTGTATACTATAAACCATGATTCTAGTTGTTCTCTGACAATATGAAATACAAAACCGTTCCATTGATTTCACGAAGAGTCCTGCCACCAGCAAAACTAACTAATACCATTTCCCATACCCGGAGCCTCCATTTGAGTCATTCTGTTGTGGAATGTAAATATTTAGTAACCAGAAAATTCAAAGAATCATATGTTATGGCAAAAAATTAGAAACAACCTAAAAAATTCCACAGTGAGAATTGATTAAATATATCATTTTACAACAGAATACAAAGCCTGTACTAAAGACTGGACTATATTTCTATAATTGACAGTGATATATTTATATTTATAACTTGTCAAATAGCTTACAAAAGAGAATGATACCATTTTTGTAAACACACATATATTACAAATATCCATAGGGAAAAAGTCTAGAAGGTGTCTATCAACTTCTGTTACTCCTGAATGATAAAACTATGAAATAATTTTCTGCTATTTTTCAGTATTTTCTAATTCCTCTGATAAACGCATATTACTTGTATTTAAAAACACAGAATATGCTTGAAAGGAAACAACTCTTTTCTTTTTTTTGTTTGTTTGGGGTTTTTTTGAGGAAGATTAGCCCTGAGCTAACTGCTGCCAATCCTCTTCTTTTTGTTGAGGAAGACTGGCCCTGAGCTAACATCCATGCCCATCTTCCTCTACTCTATATGTGTGCCCATCTTCCTCTACTTTATATGTGGGACGCCTGCCACAGCATGGCTGCCAAGCAGTGCCATGTCCACACCCGGGATCTGAACTGGCAAACCCTGGGCCACCAAAGCGGAATGTGCACACTTAACTGCTGCGCCACCAGGCCGGCCCCAAACAATTCTTTTCTAAACATATAGGCTGTATTGTAAAATTAAAAATAGATGCTTCCTACATTAGCTTTCTTTAAAAATACGAAATGGGCTTGCAGAATTCTCTAAATAACTGGAACCTTTGCCCTCTGTGTATAATTAGCTTCCCAAATCCTTCATATTCCCAAAACATAATGGTCCTGGGAGACGAGCCAAACCACCACCAAAGATAAAGCTGAAATCTGAACCTAAGTGCATAAAGAAATTCCGGTTTCAGGTATTTCCCATCATTCCAGAGAGAAAACAACAACAAACTACCAGAATTACAACTGTTCTATCATGTAGATTTTCTTCAATATCCATCCATTTAGTCTACTGCCAAATGTAAAAGACCATTTGAAAACTGCCTTGTTGTCATTGCGGTAAGGAAAAGTTTGCATAGTTCTAATGACAACTAATCACTACAGTTTTCCCCAGGGTTTCACTCTTAGAAGCCAATTACTGAAACTCTGAAGATGATCTATTCCCACTCAACTGATTAACTGCCTCTCTGAATCTGAAACCAGCAGGGCCATTTTAATATTCATCTAGTTAATCTGCAGTCCTTGGACACAGATTCACTCAAGCAGCACTCAAGAATGTTAGGACGTAACCAATGTTTCCAAAACCCACTGGCTTTCAGGTCCAGCTGACGTGCACAGTGCTGATCTCATCTGCCTCAGAAGCCGGGGAAAGGCCAACACAGGCTCTGTATTTCCATTACACTCCACTCCATTCCTCTCCTTTCTTTCCATTCTTCTTTTTTAAAAAATGAGAACTAGAATCCTTCTACTTTATGCTTGTTCAGCTGGAATAAAAACATTGCACGTTTCCTTTGAACCTATCAAAAGTAAATGAGGGCTACGAAAAAAGTCAAATGACTTAGGAAGAGGATGAGGCCACGCTTTACTGTCCTCTGTTTCTAAGAAACTTCAATACAGTATTTTAAAGCATACTGCAGCCTGGCTTACTTAAACTGCCTCAGTTTACTCATCTGTAAAGTCAAAGTAATCCTGCATTCCCACAGGACTGCAATAAGGATTAGAAATCTGACATGGAATTTAGCCCATGCATATTCTCAGGAGCTTTTCAAGGCATCTGTGGGAGAAAAAGTCCAGATCCTTCCTCATTTCCCTCCTTTCCTGCAGAAAATCCAACAGTGGTCAATCAAGAGATTGGGGATGGGGATGGGAGTGGCACTGGAGGTTAGTGATGGTGGCAGAGCCAGCATCAAAGGAGAGGAATGAGGTCACCCTGCCCCACCATTTCTTAGTCTTGCCTCATCCCTGAGTCTCCTCACAACCCCAGGATAAGCGGCCATAATAAAAAAGGCTGTCTGGGGAAGTCATTTCACCAGGCTCTCAACTTCAGATGCCTTCAGGGGCCAGACAAGTCCAGCTAGGTCACAGAGAATAGGGAGTGGCAAGGACTGTGGCAAACAGGATAGGGCAAGCAACACCCAATGCAGTTCAAATTCAATTTTTTACAAAACTTTGGTAAGGAAGAGTGGTCCTGAGCTACCACTTGTTGCCAGTCTTCCTCTTTCTGCTTGAGGAAGAGTGGCCCTGAGCTAACATCTGTGCCCGTCTTCCTCTATTTTGCATGTGGGATGCCTCCACAGCATGGCCTGATGAGTGGAGTAGGTCTGCACC